>NC_053161.1:168511109-168811109 GCF_016835505.1 Polypterus senegalus | reverse complement strand
ACGCACATCAGACAGCTTTCTCAGTACTCATGGAGGTATCGCACAGATGCTCTCAGCTCGTCAAGTTTATTCCTTAAGGACTGTGCATTGGTCATGATGATAGTTGGCAGTGGGCTCTTAAAACCTCTCCGTCTCAGACATACTCAAAGCCCATCTCTCTTTCCTCACCTTCTGAGTTTCAAAGCTTTTAATTCGTCCGGTATATCAGTAGTACACGGAGAGTAACTGGTCTCCGTGTAAGAAGCGCGTCCTGGCTGTAAATGAACAGCTCTGGCTAAACACCTGGGGTTTCCTGCGCAGGTAGAGCGTAAGTATCCCATTGGATTACAAAGGCGATAACAATTAAAAGTAAAAAAAAAAAAACATCTTATAGAAATAATTACTTACAAACTATTATAACAGAAAAACAATTTTACATGATTTAAGAACAAAAAAACAGCCACCAAATACGCAGAGCTGCACTGCAGGCCCTTTAACTGCAGACCGCTGACAAGGAGCTTCGGAGCTTTTTGAATTAGAGTTGCCAGCCTGCTCAGTAATATTGGGCAACTTTGTCCTGCACTCGTATCTGCCACAAAAGTTCTCAGCCATGACTTTGAGCAAGTCCTTGTCTATTGAGTTTACCATAGAAGACCTTTCTTTTGATGGTTTGTCTTTACAATGTCATTTTACGCAGTGTTGAGATGTCGGTGAGTGTATTAAATATGGTGAGTATAGTAAAGCCTACATCATAGTTTAGGTTTCTTTCTTGAGATTTCATTATATCATTGAATATATTGCTGATGTAATGCTATTTTTATTGGCTATCTAAACAGTTTACAATATGCAAGCTTTTGAGGCAGCTCGGCCACTGAGTTGCCTCGGAAGCTTGCATACTGTAATCTTCTTAGGTAGCCAGTAAAAGGTATAATTTTGCTTAAATTCTCATTGCATCCATATTGGCTAACAGAGTACAACACCCTAGTACTAATAAATACCTACTACATAATACATAATACATACCTATAAATATCTGGGAGTGCAGCTGGATGACAAATTGGACTGGACTGCCAATACTGATGCTCTATGTAAGAAAGCTCAGAGCAGAATATACTTTCTGAGAAGGTTGGCATCCTTCACCATCTGCAGTAAGATGCTGCAGATGTTCTACCAGACGGTTGTGGCGAGTGCCCTCTTCTACGCGGTGGTGTGCTGGGGTGGCAGCATAAAGATGAAAGACGCCTCACGCCTGGACAAACTTGTTAAGAAGGCAGGCTCTATTGTAGGATTAAAGTTGGACAGTTTAACATCTGTGGCAGAGCGACGGGCGCTAAGCAAACTCCTGTCAATCATGAAGAATCCACTGCATCCACTTAACAGTGTCATCTCCAGGCAGAGGAGCAGCTTCAGTGACAGACTTTTGTCACTGTCCTGTTCCACTGACAGACTGAGGAAATCGTTCCTCCCCCACACCATGCGACTCTTCAATTCCACCCGGGGGAGTAAATTCAAACATTATACAAAGTTATTGTCTGCTTTTTTAATTTTTATTATTATTTAATTTAATATTGTTTCTTTGTATCAGTATACTGCTGCTGGATTATGTGAATTTCCCCTTGGGATTAATAAAGTATCTATCTATCTATCTATCTATCTATCTATCTATCTATCTATCTATAACCGTGTAACTCCACAGGACACTTCATGACATCCCCCTCAATCTTCTCTTTGAATTTGTAACTGTGTTTGTATAGAGAAGGCCATTTTTTGTGAAGGCTGCTGTGTTTCCAAGTGTCACTCTTGTTTGAAGCCTGCTGTTCACCTGCTTCATTTAAGCAACTGCTACACAAGAGTCCAACTGTAGACCTCCATAACTCTGTGCTATTGATGAGCCAATAAAATTACTCACATTCAGTAATGTTGAGCCGCCTTTGCATTACTTGTCAGTCATGATACGTGGCTCATCCAGTCATTTACGTCTTTCTCAGCTTGCCAGCTTCAACATGAAACCTACTTACACTCTAGTTAAGGTCAGGGTGTGTCTTACTCAAGAGAAGTAACGATGACTACCAAGTAGTTTAGTGGGTGTGCCTTTTTATTGGACGTGTCACGTAGTGCTCATGGTCAAAGCCAGACCCTTGTTGGAGTTGCCACTTTGTTAATAAAGTGACATAAACATGCAATCCAATTGGCTTTTCAGAGGAGCTCCTGACTTGCAGAACTCCAGCAGCTCCTTCATACGTGTCCTTGACTCATAAGTTCTTCATTTAATGCAGAGTTCAAATCTCCTCACTATATGTAAAATCCTAAGCCTAAAAGTGCAATGATTCTATGTAACGTTTTTGTCACCTTTTTTTGGCACGCTTAAAAATTGGGCTTATTTTAAAACCTATATATTAAATGTTTAGTATCATTCTTTTCAGAATTTATCAAACGTTAATGTGATCTTGTTAGATTTTCAGATTCGTATTTCGTTTTTAAATTATAAACTAAAAAATATCAAGAACTTACGTCCCACAAGATGAGACTTTGTGCCAAGAGATTTTACCACACCCGGGGCTGGAAATAAAAGACAAAGTGTAGATGACAAAGACAGCTGCTGTACAGGCTTTTAAATATTCGAAGCGCCATGCGAGATGCAGATTACAATTCGAGGAAACCAAAAAAGAAATACACACACAAATTGCAAACCTACATGTAGTATATTGTTGTGAGTGCTCAACTTCATTTTTGTCTCATTTGTCAACCCTCCTGCATATTTGTTTGATCAACATTGAAAGCTGAAATGTAACTTCACTTTCATGAAACCCTCAAGCTTTTTTGTGGCTACTGGTTTTATGAAGCTGCGTGAGATGAGAAGCTCTGCATGGTGCCATCTGCCTTGATGCAGGAGTTACATAAATAAAATGTATTATTATTAGTTTAGTTTATGCATTTATAAGGCATAGAACAACCAGTGGTTGAGCAAACTACTTTCCAACTTTAAAATAAAATGAATAAATTTATTAAAAAAAAAAAAACATACAACAAGAAATGGGTAATGTAAACACATTTCTAAGACACCTAAAAATCCTGAGTACACAAATGAGTTTTTAGCCTGGCTTTGAAGTGCTCAGTGGTGAGGGTTGATCGAACATAGCGAGGAAGACTGCTCCACCTTTACACCTCAAATGACTGCTTGGCACAGAAAGCAGCAGCAGCTTATTGGCTGACCTCCGAGCTCCATGAGCACAGTCGGGTGTATGAGGTCAATGAGGTAATTTGGAGCTAAACTGTGCAAAACTTTTCAATTTTAAAGTTGACTCTAAATTTCACAGATGAGAACAAATAGAAGCATGGATTAATGTCTCAAAATCTCTTTAAAAATGTGCCTTTCTCAGTTGATTAAAAGAGCCATTAACAACTTTATTTGCTTATCAAATTTAATGTCTGCATTAAACACGATGCCAAAATCTTTCACATAGAGTTTAACATAATGGGAATGTGACCCTAGATCACAGATTGTTAACAAGACTCGTAGATCCAAAAATTAAACTTTCCACCTTGCTGTCATTCATTTTTAAAAAACTACCAGCCATCCATTGCTTAATGTTATTTAGGTAGTCGAGTGGGCATTTCACTGCATTCCAGCTGCCAGATCTCATACGGAAATACTACTTTCATGCTTTATTACAATGTGGCTTAGGGGTAACATACACAATGAAAATAAAATACAGCTAAGCACTGACCCTTGTGGTACCCCATACAAGAGGGGGCCAGTGTCAGATGATGATCCATTCAAAGAAACTGAGAAAGTTCTCATTTCCCAAAAAAGAAGTGAACCATTTGAGAGCAGAGACTGAAATGTTGGCCCAGTTTTCCAGGCAGTCTAGACGAATGTGGTGATCTACAGAGTCAGAAGTAGCACTGAGATCTAACAACATTAATACTGCAGTCTTTTAAGAATCTACTGACAGCCACAGGTCATTTGTTACTTTATTATATGCAGACTCTGTACTATGATTTGCTCAGAAACCAGATCGAAAATATCAAATATTATTTTCATTTAAAATAAAAAGCCACAGTTGCTGAAAAACAGCTTTTTCCAGTATTTTGGAAAGGAATGGAAGTTTCAAAATTGGCCTATAGTTACTCGAATCAGTAGAGTCAAGACCAGCTTTTTTGCAGAGAGGCTGCAAAACTGCATGTTTTAAAAAAAATGCTGGTATTTGTCCTGAAGTAACAGAACTATTTATAATTTACAGAAAAGAAGGACCTATGCTCAAGAAGGAAGTAAGGATATCTTACCTTTATCACTTTCAGGCACGTTTGTCAAAGGTGTAGACTTGGAATTGGTTTTGACTAGGGTGGCCCCGAAGGGCAAGCAAACAAAAAATGTAAAGATGTGAAGCACATAATTAAATGTTGCTAGCACAATTAAACAAGGTGACACAGAAATTCAAACTAGGAGATGTGCAAAATTAAATGTGGTATGAGATGACGCACTCACAATCATAGGGGTGACGACAAGTAAAAGAGTGCGGAAAGGGTAGGTTCTTTAGCAAAACAAAAGGACAACACTGATTGTTGGCAAGGTTTGCCTGTCAGTCCACAGAGGAAGTTTCCAGTTAAGTGGTGAGCTGAGAGAGGGAAAGTTAATATAGCAATCTGTATTTAATTAAATTGGTGGTGATCATAGTTTCCGGTGTACGCACACGATGATGTACATCAACAGGCGGACATCCATTTCTAACCTTTCCATACACTTTTACTTGTTGTCACCCCTATGATTGTGAGTGCGTCATCTCATACCACATTTAATTTTGCACATCTCCTAGTTTGAATTTCTGTGTCACCTTGTTTAATTGTGCTAGCCACATTTAATTGTGTGCTTCACATCTTTACATTTTTTGTTTGCTTGCCCTTCGGGGCCACCCTAGTCAAATCCATGTCAAAGTCAAAAAATTCTTTCTCTAGCGGACTTAACATCCTCTTGGAAAATATCTATAGAATATTTTAATTTATCTTTCTTATACTTTCTTTCCGCCCTTCTAAAGTCTTGTCTGAGCGCTCTACTGGTTTTATTGAGCCATGGTTGAAACTTGGCTCTGGATTACCCATGCTTAAAGGGACCACTAAATCCAGGATTGTTTAACAAGAGGAATTAAAAATGTTCACCAACTCATCCACAGTAGAATTTTTAAATGTATTTTGTGCGGTCATTATGGAAGTTCTCCAAACTGGGTTAAAGTGAAATTATTGCTAACTTGTGAGTAACAGGGTGGAGGACGACACTTTCCAGCAGAACCCAGGATGTTAGCACTAAATACAGTAGGCATATGGTCAGAAATACAGGGTGCACATATTTGCAAGTCACTGATATTAAAGCCATATGATAAAACCAGATCCAACGTGTGGCAACGTTCATGCGTTCTACTAAAAACAGACTGAGTCAGATTAAAAGCTTCCATCACAAGCACCTTGTCAGGACAGCAAATATGATCTGTAGAGTCATTAAGGACTTTAGATTTTACATTACTTTTCCTGCTAAGTTTCTCTTAAAAGTAGGACCTGCAATAACACGTTGGAGAGAACAATAACATGAGAACACAGCTGGAAACTTCTTAAGGGTCAATTCTGCACAAACATCAGGAAGGTTTTCTTCACACAGAGAACCACAGTCACTTGGACAAAGTGACCAAGTAGTGTGGTAGCCAGTAGGATTTCATAGACCTTCAAAACTCGACTTGATGTTATTTTATAAGAATTAAGGGGTTAGGACTGGCATGCTTCATTGGGCTGAGTAGTCTGTTCTCGTCAAGATTGTTCTACTTTTCTAAAGTCGCCAGAGGACAGTGTACCTTTAATAAAGTGTATACAGAGCCCTCCAAAATCTTTGGGAAAAGACACAATTGTCTTTGATTTCACCTTCTGCTCCAAAGTTTAAAATCAGTAATCAAACAATTTCAGATATGATTAAAGTGCACATTTTCATTTTAGAAGATTTGCATAAATTAATGCTTACAATACTTTTTCTACAAGGTCCCCCCATTTCTCTGCATCATAATGTTTGGAAAACAACAATATCGGGTCTATTAAAGCTGTTGTCGTATTTTGGACTTTGTCACATATCCCTCGCATGCAATGAACTGCCTGCGGTGGGTTGGCACCCTGCCCAGGATTTGTTCCTGCCTTGTGCCCTGTGTTGGCTGGGATTGGCTCCAGCAGACCCCCGTGACCCTGTATTCGGATTCAGCGGGTTAGAAAATGGTTGGATGGATGGATGCAATGAACTGCTAGAAGTCTATGATTCATAGACATCAACAGAGGCTGAGGATTTTCTGTGGTGATGTTCTCCCAAGTTTCTAATGTTGCTATATTCAGGTCCTGCTTGCTTAGGGGGTTTGTCCGCTTAAATTGTCTCTTTGGCATATGGAAGGCCTTCTTAATTGGACTGAAATCAGGTGACTTTCTTGGCCATTGAAGAAATTTCCATTTTGTTTAGCTTTGACAAACTCCTGAGTTGCCATTGCAATATGCTCGGATCATTATCTTGTTGTAGCATGAAGTGCAGTCCAATGAGTTTGGAGGCATTTATTAGAACTTGAGCAGGTCATATGTTTCTACACACCTCAGAATTCATTGTGCCACTGGCAGCAGCAGTTCCATCATCAATGAAGAGATGTGTGCCAGGACCTGTGACAGCCATACCTGCCCAAGCCATAACACCCCATCGCAATGTTTAACAGATAATGTGGTCCGCTTTGGATCTTTGGCAGTTCTTTCTCGTCTCCATACTTTTGCTGTTGCCATCACTCTGATGCAGGTTCATCTATGTCTCCTCTGTCCACAAAATGTTTTCCCAGAATTCTGCAGGCTCTTTAAATTCCCTTTCACCAACTGTAATCTGGCCATCCTCTTTTTGTGGTTAACTAGTGGTTTACATCTTCCAGTGTGGCCTCTGTATTTCTGTTCATGAAGTCTTCTGCTTGTAGTTGTCTCTGACACATCCACATCTGCCTCCAGAAGACTGTTTCTGATCTGTCAGACTGCCATTTCTCTAAACAAAACTCTCTTTAGTGGGCTTGAAAATCACACATGAAACAAATGTAATCACTGATTTTGTAAAGCTGTATGGGTAAGGAAACACCTCTGCTTTGCTCATTGCTAACTGTTCTATTTAATGCTGTTTTATTTTACATAAGTTGTGGAGTGTGACATGTGCCACTGGAGTAGGACAGTGGCAGCCATGTTGGTCAAATGTGAAGACTGGAATTAAGCTACACTGAGTGGACTTGACAATAACTCTAAAATTAACTGATGACCCAAAATTGTTATCAAAGTAAAGCCATACATTTATGAAAAAGCCAATGCTGCTCTACCCATGCCTGGCATTACTAAGTGTAATAGAGATAAGCAACAATGGAAACAAATGAAACATTACTTTTCAGCACATGCCCAGTCACTGTTTAGGATATGGAAGAAAAAGAATGATCGAGGATGGTGCTTACTGGTAGACATTTATTTTAATCCATTTTATGGTGACACAGTTCTAGTTTTAGGGTGCAGTAAACAGCATTGTGATTTGTACCAATGTTAAATTAACTTTAAATCATCTTTATATAATTATTGAACACTGCTCATAACATTAGGCAGAACCCAGCCATCCCTACTACAGAAGCTTTGCACAGTCCACGATATAAACTTTACCAGTCATAACAACCATGTTGTAACATTTCCAAAATAACCACATCAAGTGTCTGAGTAATTGAACAAAATCCTCAATAGATGGGCTTCATTTTGCACAGTAAATTAGGGGGGTCTTTTGGGTGTATAAATTGTGGTGAGGCACGTTTCCTCCATGTCTGCAGACTTCTTTCATTCACATAAACTCATCTAATTCTTTATGTCTTTCCCATTCATGATAATAGCTAGTGAGACTTCATAATAGTCATAATAGTAGGTTCTCACATCAGGTGTGTCCAAAAAATTCATTAGAACAAAAGAACAGTCTAGACAAGAACAGGCTATTCAGCCCAACATAGCTCACCAGTCCTATCAAAATAATATTCACTATATCGTGATACCCTCTCCACTGCCAGGATTGTTTTATGGCTAGGAACTTTCTAAATTGAAACAGCAACACCTCAAGTTTAGAAATGAGTGAATTTAAGGTAAAAAAAGGATAAGTAGAAAGAACATTGAAAGAACATACAGGCCACATACCCCACAAAACGTGAACACAAGTCTCTGGGCTGTCCGGAAGCAGTGATAACAGCCTTATGGCTAGGGTTTTGCTGGATATTGTGAGAATGGAAACCTCTGCTGAGATTTATTCTAAACATTTTAATTATTAGCTTCAAATGGCTAGGAAACCCTTCATACAATACTTTGTTCTTCTGCCTGGTCAGGTTTTTCACAGACAATTGATGTCTTTTGGCAATGCTTTGATGTAAGTCTTATTTAAATATAATAAAGAAAGGCAGTTAACAGCTGCAGCAGTTTTTTCCATTTTCTTTATTACTTATGATTCAATGTTTTCAGTGTTTTTTTTTTTTTTCTTTTGTATTGTATTTTGTATTTTTGTATTGCAATCACACCGGAATGAATAATAAGAATAAGATGGGTTAATTTTGACACCAAACAACTTTCTCTTTCAGTACTTCTTAAAAGCTCATCATTTATTTCTATGTGTTTTCTTTCTGCAGCTTTACCAGTCAATGGCAGCTTTGACTTTTCATCATTAGTTCAGAATTCTCTTCATTGCAGAGCTCAACGGACTGCAGATGATGAAAACATTCCAAAATTAATATGTGGATCAGATGTGCAGGATGATTCTGTACCAGTGATGAAGTTAGCACTAGCAGGTGGACTTGCCAGTCAACTTCAGAAACACAATTCAGAGTTGGTCACATTCCACCAACTGCAGAGCAAATTTAAACTGAATCAAACACAACAAAAGTTGTATCAGTGTTCTGAATGTGGCAAACAATACAAACACAGGAAAAATCTCCAGACCCATACAAGAAATCACACTGGAGAGAAGCCATATTGCTGTCCTGAATGTGGCAAAGCATTCGCCTCCAAAAACTATTTTCAAACACACAAAAGAATTCATACAGGAGAGAAGCCATATGGGTGTTCTGAATGTGGCAAACGATTTTCACGAAAGAGTACTCTTCAGAGACACACTAAAGCCCACACTGTAGAGAAGCCATATGGTTGTTCTAAATGTGGCAAAGCATTCACCTCCAGTAAATATCTTCAAATACACAAAATAATTCACAAAGGAGAGAAGCCATATGTGTGTTCTGAATGTGGCAAACGATTTTCAAGAAAGAGTACTCTTCAGGCACACACTAGAACCCACACTGGAGAGAGGCCATATGGGTGTTCTGAATGTGGGAAACGATTTTCACAAAAGAGTGCTCTTCGGACACACACTAGAATCCACACTGGAGAGAAGCCATATGATTGTTCTGAATGTGGTATAGCATTCACCTACCGTAGCTATCTTCAAATACACCAAAGAATTCACACAGGAGAGAAGCCATATGGAAGTTCTAAATGTGGCAAATGATTTTCACAAAAGTGCTCTTCAACCACACACAAGGGTTTACATTGACATGAGCTCAGAAACAAAGAATATGCCAACAAAAATGATAGGGAAAGGTGCAAACCAGATTATTCAGGGACAATCCAGAATAATTTTATAGAATGTTCGGCAAGGGCACAGTGAAAAGTAGCCACTGTACACCACCAGAGGCAAAAGAAATGGAAACATTCTGGAGAAACATATATGAGGATCCCCATGAGCACAATCAAAGAACAGACTGGCTAACCATCCAATAAATCTAGAAACACATTGAAAACAAATAAATGAAGGTAATGGAATGGCCTGAGGTAACTTCCAAGGACATTGAAAGCACCCTTAAATCTGCTGCCAACTGGAAGATGACAACAGGCTCTGATGCCATAACAAACTTTAGGTTCAAACATCCGACCACTCTGCACCAGGATACGGCCAAATATAAAAACATGTTAATGCAGCATCCGCAGGTGACACCACTGTGCCTCACTACTGGAACTCCTAATTTTTAAATTGGAGCAAACTACAAACCATAAAACTACTCCCCCTTAACCTACGTCAATATCAGCAACCTGAATGAGACAACCCCAGAGACTGTCACACACCTTCTGTTTGTTGATAATTTGAAGATATTCAGCCACAGCAACAAGCAACTGGGGAACAGCTTCATTTGGTAAAAAAAATCATAAGACATTAAAATGACATTCAGACTGGATAAGTAAACACAGAGGCTACCTTCATCAATGGAAAAATCAGACAAAACATAAACATCATACTGCACGAGGAGTGTGTCACTAAAGACCTAAACCCAGAAGAAACCTACAAATATTTGGGAGGAATGGAAGGTGTATAAAATTATAATCTTGAATAAAACTGTATGTGTTTATTTAATATTTAGACTAAAGTCTTCACACATTATGCACTTCATGTCATTATTAGTATAACATGGAAAAAGTTTCTGTTTTAGGTATGTGTGCAGCATTTCTTGCCTTGCATGTCCTGTCATCCTACATTTACATAGATTGCTGCAGACACGGAACACACATCAATTGTATGTATTCCAAATAACAACATATTATTTACCCTATCCAACTCCAGGCACCTCACACCCAGATAAATATACTTGAGCTGGGAGAACTTCAGCTGCGTTGCTGGGGGGATGCGATAGCAGGATCCTTGTTGGTTGTACTAATCGACACATTTGCAAAACAAAGACGCTGATGAGGAGGTGCGAAGGAATTTAAGGTGGCCCAGGATTACAAGTTTTTTCGTAGGCTTCAGGGATTTCAGTATTAAGCTCAGCCAAACATTCAGAAGAAACAAAGACATGACAGAGATGCATTCATCTAATGTGCAAACAGCAGCAGTGCACCTGTGTAGACAGCAAAATCAAGAATACAAATGAGGAAGTGCAATTGGAAAGACCACATATAAAATGGAACGTATGCAGCCCTTCTTGCTTCAGCCCCACATAGACCAAGAGCTTTCTCATGGATGTCTTCTATGAAGCAAGTTAAAATTAAGAGATAAGTGCCTAACAATGGCTGAACAAGACCGCGGCTTGCACATAACAAGGTAGGTGTTGAATCTGCCAAACAAAGATGGAAATAGTTACTCAGTTGTTTACTGGCTGTGAGGTGCTGATGGCAGAAGGTGTATATACACAAAGATACAACAAATATGCACTGAGCAATATGCCAAAAATGCCAGTACCACAGATGATCACATTACAGAATGGATATTACCATAAAGCATTATGAATTACAAAAAAAGCCTTATTAGGAACAAAGATGGTGCTACATTGATCCCTTACTGAAATGTATGGGGGTAAGAAAAAAAGAAGTAGAACTAGACTATCCTGACTTCTGGGTGATGTTCACTCCTGTTTTGATAGTAAGCACACCCAGAACATCTAGAGAAATAAACCCCAAGAAAGGCACTAAGGCACACTGTTGGTAAGGAGTACATCTGATGAATGAAAAAGATCCTCAGAGTTTCATTAATTTGTTTTAATTCAAGATGCAAACCAACTCTTGAGTTGATGTCTTGCCATAAAGCCTTGAAATCCTACACCCGACACAAAATGATGTCTATAATAAGGTCATGTGAAAAGACAATTTCCCCTCCAGAATTAAAGTGTATAAAATCAAATAAAAATTATTAATAAGAAGAATTATAATCTGCACAGCATACATGTAAAGCAAGAAAATTACTGCATGCACATCAACTACTGCACTTAATCTTGTAAAGTCCTTGGGCCTCATGTATAAACGGTAAATATGCACAAAAATGTTCTGTATGCCCATTTTCACACTCATGTCAAGATGTATAAAAGCTAAACTTGGCGTAAATCCATGCACATTTTCATGGCAGACTATTACCTTGCATACACACTTTTCTGCTCAGTTTTGCAAAATGGTGGCACCCAGTGTGAAAGCAGTGCTACTGGTTCTGTGTCGTTTCTCTTTGTTTTTTAGATTTCCATCCATGACGTGGGATTTATCAACTACAATGAAATTAATTGCATATCGTTTACAAATTGAATTCACTTGATTGTAATTATTCTGTAACAATATAATGGTGCATGGAATAGCAATTCCAACTGCCATGACTGCTTTAGTGTTGCTAGAAGACATTGCAAATGGAAGAATTAGAAAAGAAAGTGTACTCATAGGTGATGATGTCTGGCTTCTAAGTCAATTTCCATTTCCAAGAGCTGTCCTCTTGGAGCTGTGTGCTGAATCGGTGCTGGCTTTACAAAGGTAGATTTTGAGGAATTGTGCTCTACCTGTTCATTTGAAAGTTCTGTCCATTCTTGGGTTTTTAGCCACAGGAGCTGTTCAACTTGAACTTACTGACCGATCACAAGTTTCACAAACATCACTGAGTCAAGCCATGTAAACTGTATGGGATGATATTATCTGCTTGTAATCCAAATATATACAGCAAGATTTCCTTACACAGTGCTTGAACAGGCATACATCAAATTGCAATTCACAGCATTGTCCAGTTTTCCAAATGTAATTGGAGTGGTCATCTGCAGGCACATTGCTATTGCAATGGCACCAGACAAGTTACATCTGTAGGTGCGTGCACATGCGTTAAATTTCAGGTTCAATGGATTTTATAAAGGGGAAGTGCATGGAACAGTATTATGCATCTGTATTTTTTTGTGTATACGCGCATTTCAATTTTGTCCATACGCCATGTTTTAGTGTGAATTCTACACCAGGCGTTATACATCAGGCCCCTGGACTTTACATCCTGAAAACTGAATGTAATGTAGGTTTGACTGAAACAGTTTCATGTAGAGTTCAATGATCATTTGACTTCAAGCCTACCTAATGTACTCCAAACACCAACACATACAAAGGTAAGGAACCATAAAAGAAGAAAACCCAAAACAGCCTTAATTAATAAGCCTAGTCAGAAACTATACATCACATACTATACATTGTGGACTTGAACCCGGACACAGACAGATGGACATCTTATGTTCACCCAACACACGTTTATTATACAATATTTACACAAGTTTTACGTGCACACAAACCCCAGTGCCTCCAGCACCGTTCCCCCAAATGTCCAGGCCACACAGTCCTTCGTGCCTCTCTCTCCTGGCCGCCTCCAGTCCTCTCTCCAGCTCTGTCCACTTCCACCCAACTTCTGCTCTCGACTGAAGGGAGGCGGCCCCTTAAATAGGAACCCAGATGGGCTCCAGCTGCTTCCTGGCACTCCTCCGTAGCCACGCCCCAGTGTGGCGGAAGTGCCGGATGCGCACCCGGAAGCCGTCCGGGTGTCCCTGTTAGTTTCCCCAGCACTTCCTGGTGTGGCGGAAGTGCTGGGCTCCAGGGTTGTTCAGGCACCGGGGCGCCACCTGGCAGTGGTCATGGGTCCCTACAGGGCTGGGCTTCCAAGCCCTTTACCCGTGGCCCCCAACATAACCAGGGCGGATGCTCCCTCGCGGTCTGGTTGAGGTACAAGCCCTCCTCTGGTCCTCCTGGGCATAGCGAAGACATGTCGGTCCGAGTGGGTCCTACTATGTCCCCAGGGTCCAACACCCTGGCACCCCCTCCGACGCCAACGCGCCCCTCTGGTCTGCGCCACTCACGCCTCCACCGTCCCCGGCAGCTGGGGCACCATCCGCTTCCCGGTGGGGAGTCCTTCTGCTTAGCGGCCCATTCCAGGAGGACAGGTTCCCAACGGCATCGGTCCCAGCGCTCGTCGTGGCTTCAGTCCTGTGGAAAGACAAAAGGGAGGGCCAGAATCACTGGCAGGACACTCGCACCGAGCATCCCACCGGTTTCTGTACCGGCAGCGCTCTCCTCCCCTGCCGACAGGCCGCGACTTGCCTGTTTGGCTCCTCCGCCACAGGTTCCATGCCCGTCCTTCTGGTGTTAGCGGGACCGCTCTCGCAGGTGGCTCAACCAGCCGCCCAGGGGTTTCCCTCTGCCTCCGCAGAGGACGGCCCTTCACCGGACTCCTATCAGAGGAACCGGCATTCACACCTCGGTTCCTCCCTCTTCTCTTGGACGCCCTGACGGTCTGGGTCTGAGCATGGTGACAGCTCAAATCCAGCCCCGTTTGCGTCCCTGCAGAGCGGCAGGAGACTGCCGCGGGCTTGGAGCGCAGGGCGCTAGGACCCAGGGCACTCATCAGCCCCTATCCTGCCAGCCCCTGCGTACTCGCTGTCCATGCTCTGCAGGCAGTCTGCACCGTCGCGTCCGCTGTTTGGGAATTGCCTACTTGTTGCCGGTCCTTATTAAAGTCACGGCTGTTTTCGGCGAATCCCCCCGTATACTTTACGAGGACGGCAAGACCTACCTTCCTCGCAGTACTCTGCCAGCCAAAGGCTCAAGCGTCGCGCCGATCCTCCGTGTCACACGACGTCTCCTCCAACGCGACCGCCTTCCCCTTTAGCTGCTCCAGCTGGACGGCGAGAGCACTCAGCATCTGTAATAAAGGTGACTCTGCGGGCTGAAGGGACTCCTCCGGCTCACGCAGAGCCACCGGCGAAAACTGGGAGACAGACTTCGGTGGGCTTACCTGTCCATCAGCCGCACTCGTCGTCTGCCTCCTGTGGGCCACTCCCTCTGGCCCAATCGGGTCTCCTCCCGGCACGAAACTGGCATTCCTTGGTCCCACCTCTGTACCGTCATTGGCAGGCACACAAGACACACCGGCCAATCCCGTACCTGTCAGCGGGTGGGACATCCGGCCCGTGGCCATCTTGTCTCCCCCTCTCTGGGTGCGGTGGCGTGCCTCCTGGCAGCCTCGCAGCTGCTGCGATTCTTTGAGCTGCAGCGCCTCTGATTTCGGAGCCTCCACTGCTGCCGCCGTCACGCTGCCGACAGCCCATGGACCGCCGTGCTCCTGCCACGGACGCGGATCCGGGTCGTCCCTCCCTGTGAAAAGCAAGGTACATCTGACCCCAAAGGACCGATTACTGCAGGGCAGGGCACTCACCCCTCGGTTCCCGTCACTCCGAGGCCCCTGCCTCAGTGTGGCCTTCTGTGTCGCCACGCCGGCCTGGCCGTCCGTCCAGACAGCGCGACTCTCGGAGCCCGCTGCACTCTGGCGACGCCCGTTCTCCTTCCTCCGCACCCGGGATGGCCATTCTGCGGTCCGGAAGCGGTCCCTGGGGTAAACCGCTCCTGCGGGGTTGTGCACGGGCCGCTCCCGCGGCGAGTGTGTGGGGTCCGCTGCAGCGCTGGGCCGTCCACAGAAATATTTGTTTTTAATGCAGGTCCCCACCTCGACCCAGGTGGAGCATCCTGCCGGCTATGCCACTGTGGACTTGAACCCGGACACAGACAGACGGACATCTTATGTTCACCCAACACACGTTTATTATACAATATTTACACAAGTTTTATGTGCACACAAACCCCAGTGCCTCCAGCACCGTTCCCGCAAATGTCCAGGCCTCACAGTCCTTGTGCCTTTCTCCTGGCCGCCTCTAATCCTCTCTCCAGCTCTGTCCACTTTCACCCGACTTCCGCTCTCGACTGAAGGGAGGCGGACCCTTAAATAGGAACCCGGATGGGCTCTAGCTGCTCCCTGGCACTCCTCTGCGGACACGCCCCAGTGTGGCGGAAGTGCCGGCTGCGCACCCGGAAGCCGTCCGGGTGTCCCCGGTCGTTTTACCCCCAGCACTTCCTGGTGTGGTGGAAGTGCTGGACTCCAGGGTTGTTCAGGCACCGGGGCGCCGCCTGGCGGTGGTCACAGGTCCCTACAGGGCTGGGCTTCCAAGCCCTTTACCCGAGGCCCCCAACATAACCAGGGCGGACACCCCCTCGCAGGTCTGGATGGTCTGGATGCCACAACATAAATAAATGTTTATTTAGCAATTAAATTAAATTAAACCTGTGCAGCACATGTAAAATATGTTGTGTTTTAAGCGGAAACTGCTGTGTCCTTACTGTGAAAATAAATGAAAAATTTTGAGAACCCTGTGTCTTTATGGGCTGATTTTGTTTGGATACTGCATATCGTTCCGGTACAGAAGCTGGCAGTTCACACAGCACATCTTTATTAAATGGCTCGTGGTCAGTGTGTAATGTGAGGAGGTGAACATGGAGGACAAGGAGAAGAAGCCTCTACTGTTGATGCTGCATTCACCTGAAGTGCTCCACTCTGTCGATGACGCTGGTCACATTTCGTCAGCTCTCTCTTCTCCTGATCACATACGCAGTGACAAAGACAGACAGGCAAGGTAAACATTTAAGCCATTTGTGTTTTTCTAAACAGATTTCATGGCCTTAGTTTTATATTGTATTTGTGGAGGAGTCTGGCCGATTAGGATTAAAGCTGGTGCCATGATCCTTCTGGCAAACATCAGAGTGGTAAATCTTAGCCCTGCTTGATATTTCACCCACAAAATGTTTATCAGACAGTGACAGGTCTGATTTTTATTCTGAGCAGTGGTTTCCTTATGTTTTTAAAAATTTATTGGCTTTTAAACTAGAGTGGCATTTGGAGTTTTGTTTCAATCTGCACCACTTTTCGTTTTTACATTTGTTCTATGAGTTTTGGTTTGGGGTGGAGGTCTGCAGGTTTTTAACCTGTTGACTTTTGTTTGCTTTTTAATTTGTAATTCACAACTTATTTTCATATTTTTCTTTGAATGTGTGTATATTGAGTTATCTTAATTAATCATGTGTAGTTTTGATACTAAGATTGATTCATCTTCTTCTTTGTTTAACTTGTGAGGATACTGAAGTCGGAAACACGGGAGATAAAAACCAGTTTAAGTTAAAAAGCAATTTCTTTATTCTTGGTGGCAGAGAGACTGTCGCATCCCCCCAGCTCAGTGCCACTCACTGGTCAGATCAGGCAGCCTGTCCAAAGAAGGGAGTTAGCTCAGTTTTATACTAATTTGTTTACTAAACAAAAAGAGGAAGTATGGCAGTTCAATTTGAGGTCACGCAGAGTTTGCAAGTAGCTTAAGATGACATATTAAATTATTACATGCAGAAGTACACGGTAGCCTTTATGGCTAGTTTTGCAAGACAGTTTCAGAGACCGCACTTTGCAAAACATGTACTATCCTATTCTTCTGCACCATCAAGGTTACAACACTTCAACAGCTATGTGGCAGTTACAATTTAAGAATCTTATTATAGCTTACATTTCACACATAATGATAGTTTAGTACATTTGTCTTACAAGAATACACTCTTACAGCTTAGTGTCTGTATTAGATTACATTTGTTCAGTTATCTTCAATCATCCTTATTTATTAATACGTAAGTGACATGTTTCTTATAGTTCTATTAGCACCATATTTTATTATTTGGAAAGACTGAAGCACCTTAATTCTAAATATTTCTTCCTCACTTGTAAACCCTTACATAGCAATGCTGATCAGATGGTGGCTTGGGCTTCATTACTGAAATTTTAAACCAATTCTAAACAAAAGAAAGAGCCTGTGTTAAGAGTCACTGTTTTGATTTAGTCATCCTGGCCCTCAGCTAAGTTGGCAGGAGGTAGGACAGTCTTAATAAAATTATATATAGTGTGGGGACACCACACCTAATACAGGGACAGAGAAAAGACAAACACAATCACACCACATTTAAACATGTCATGAGATGAGCAGCTGAGCTCCAACTGTGGTGTGCTTCATCCTCTGGACTGTGGGGCAATTTAAAGGGCTTCATGTGCAGGCATTTTGGCAGGTTATCAGATGTAAATATGGAAGAGGAGGTTCTCAGTTTGGATAATGAATTCTGGCTACCATTTGTCAAGTTATAAAAACACATTTACAGACAGAGAGAGAGAGATTCTGAATACTGTGAGACAGCACTAGCATGGCACCTAAAGGCCAATGTGTCTTTATTTTGGATAGCCTTATCAACAGCAGTGTAGGACACACTGGCATTATCCATTTTTAATATGGCCAGAACACAAATTCTAGCTTAAATGCTGTCAGACAATCTTATTGTCAGCTAAAAAGTCTACATTTTTATGGCCTGACTCCTCATTGGAATGCAGCCATTGTGCCTTATCTGATAAGACAATTGATCCCAGACCATGTAACACCCTGGGATGTCCCTTGGAGGCACAAGCTGGTTACTGAAGTGCAAACAAAGGGTCCTGAATCAAGGATGAGTAACACTGATGGACAGAACTTTGCACCAGTGGTCAGTAAAGGGAATGGGCTTTTGTGCACCCATGAAACCAAAGGTGAGACCTCTCCTTCCTTTAAAAACCCTTGAAATACTCAGATTGTCTCTTCTAATCCAGTTTACAGCTGTCAACCTGGCCGTTCCTTTGACTATCCATCGCCTTAACCCATAGCTTATAGGGTGTGGCTGTAAAAGAGGCTGGAACATTCACTTTACTTCAAGGGACAACTGTGCCTGATTGTAAAA
The DNA here is from genome assembly GCF_016835505.1 of Polypterus senegalus. Classification (NCBI taxonomy): domain Eukaryota; kingdom Metazoa; phylum Chordata; class Cladistia; order Polypteriformes; family Polypteridae; genus Polypterus; species Polypterus senegalus. The sequence continues at coordinate 168,792,686 of NC_053161.1, read as the reverse complement.
GTGGAGGGCTTGTCTGTATAGTAGTTAGATGAGGATGAGGGTGCCAATAGTTCAAACCATGTTGCAGAACAGCAAGTGCACAAGCTGAGAGAAACATTATCTGAATGGCCAAATGTTTGATTTACTGGAAACTGACTGAACACTAGTTGCCCCGAAGATGCAAGTTTGTCAGCAACAAGAGGACCAACACGGTGTCTTGAACCTCAAAAGAAACTGTAGTACTGCCCACAACCAGAAGGTATGACCAAGGCAAAGAAGGAGACTAAATCCTAAAACAAAATAAAAACAGCATGCTGAAGATCTTTCCACATGTCTGGAGAAAGCCGATCACTGCTGTTTTTGGTCACCAACTCCATGACTGTCTTAGATCTGGACGCTATGGACCGACAAAAGTGAATGAAAGACGGAAATCAAAGATAGCTCCTCGAGTTCGTATTTTTAGAGAGACCCAACAAAAGGAGTCAATAGAAATGCTTTGAAGTAAAAATGGGACTCATCTAGGTGAAGTGAAGTGGAGACCCCAATGAACAGAAACAGGATGTGGGAAGCCAAAGGGGGATTCACTTGAACAAAATTTGGAGGTGTGCTGACAGAAAAGAATGCGTTGCTCGCTTGTGATTGCAGTTGCAGGCAGTAACTAATTGGAATGAATGAAAGCTCACACATCCATAAAGTGCTGTCCCCAAAGGCCAAGCGCTTACCCTGTGTGTCAGTGATGGGATTCTTTCTAAACTCATGTGCACTCCTCACCGCCTCGCCCGACCACAGCCTTTCCTCCTCCTTTTGTCTGTAAATGGCAGCTGGCAGACTCTCTTATGGTACAGACTATGAAGAGGAAAAAAAAAAAGAATTCCCTCTTGGTTGAGAGATTTCAAATTAACTCAAAAAGCCATACAGATTGCAAACAGTGAAAGATTGTTCTAAGCTATGAACTAAAGGCATTCTCCTATCCAATTTTCCAAAATGAAACTATTAAGCCCCAGTGCATGAACTGATGCCTGAAGTTGAATCCTTTCATCTTTGAATACTTAACATCATAATATTTCATGTTCTATGGCTTCCTGGTGACCACAGTGCCTACACAATCCTGACTGATGCTTTCCTATTAGATATGGTGAAGGACTTCAGAATTTTGTTTCCACATCTTAATCGTGTCAGATTTTCTCTGCCTTCACCGACAAATCCAACATTTTTATGTCTTCTTGCAAATGTCAAAACTTGTGGGATAACAGGAGTGAAGGGAGACATCATTGATTTTATCATTTCTTAGCCTCTGTTTTCCTAATTGAATACCCTTATCCTCATCTGAACTTTAACAGCTTTTTAGCCATACAATTTACCCTCTCATTCTCCCCAATACCTTTATATGCGAGAACCCACTTGAAGCACACACACAAACTCAGATATTTCAGGTGAAATAAAAACTGATTGACTTCCGATTGCAAATCCATTCTGCATTCCAGCTATCCAGATTTTTTTTGTTACTCATCAATCCTGAATATGAATCTCAACATAACAACTCTAGTTGGTGGAATTACTTTCACCCGTCACAAACCTCAAATGACTACAACCAAGTCAATTGCTTTTACGGATAAAAGACTTGAAATTCTTTCATTTGTTTTCACCTGAAATTCAGGAACATAAACAGCAACTCCAGGATTTCCAGATGTGGTGTTTTTGGAGCCATCAGTAAAAATGAATTTTAATCCATAAACATTTTACTTAATGTATCGATTAACAATCTTCCACTCTGATTTTCTTTTAATAAATCATGTAGACTTAGATCAGCTGCTGGCTCTGGAAATAACCAAAGTAGGGCTCTTAAAAAAGTTAAAGTTTGACTTATTAAATGATTTTATTTAACTTGACTCCTCTGTCTGTTTGTTTGTTTGTCTGTGTCAAATCTTGCAACTAATTTTAAACCCTGCACTTTTGCAGAAGCAGATTTCTTCAAATTTTGCGATACCTGTTCAGTATCAATGATAATACAATAATCCATCAAAACTGATATAATTACATAGCAAATTTTGCCGTAATTAATGGTTATGCAATTCCAATTAACGTACACACAACAATGACGGAGAGAAAATAAAGTGAGATATAGGAGCCTACAAGTGAGAGACGCATCGGATTGCCCCCACTTGCCTCTTCCAATGAGTAGAGTGGGTAAATATGTGTGCCAACTTTACCTGTTTACTCTTGTGAAGGAGTAGCCTTGATGATCACGGTGAGGAAGTATTGCCGTAAGCTTGCCGTTGTGTCGTTAATTATTTATTCGCAGCGACCGAGCGCTAATCCCATAAGAGCCTGAACAGAAAAATAGAGACCAAAATAGAATTCTTTTTAGTATTCAAATAATTCTGCAAAGAAGGTATATTATGTAATACTTTTAAAGAAGCTTCCCATTCATGAAAAATTATTTTTAAAAAATCATTTGCAAAATACTCAAAGCTTAAATAATAAAAAATAAAATATATTAAAAAAAATTTTTAAGTAAAATGATTTTATTTACTTTAGTTATAAATGCACTAAAAAGTAAAAAATACATTTGTATTTAACCACAATTTCAATGGTTTATATGCGACTAAATAAACTTGTGATTCATTCAATCAATTAATTTAAAGCTACTTTCTTTATAAAATATAAAAAACAACAACATTCTAATTCCCCAGCATGCTAAATAAGCTTCAAAAATTGCTTAAATTAATTAATTTATGTGCGCCCCACAATTTTATTTAGTCGCATATAACCACGAAAATTGTATTTAAAGAAAATTTCTCGGGGTGGGGGTTGATTTGTCTTCAATCCTATTTTTTTGTTAAAATTGATCTATTTATATGGAATGATTAAAATAAAATTAAAAAAATATATATTTTTGCTTTTCAGTGCCTTTATAACTAAAGTAAATAAAATTGTTTTACTTAAAAAAAAAATTCACATATTTAATTTTATAATTTGAACTGCACAGACTGATAAAAGGAGAAAGAAAGGCAGAAATCAAAGCACCGTGCGTGTGGCATGGCCGTCTCTTTGAGTTCAGCGACTCGAGAAGGACACAGCAGAAGGAATAAGCAGAAGGGAGTGAACAGGAGCCGGCAGTGTGTCTGGGTGCTTGGAAGTAACAAATGGGATTCAGGCAAGTGAAGTGAAATGGATGAGAGACACAGACAATCAGGGACCACAGGGGGATTCATCTGTAGTGAATCTCACATTGTTTGATTCCATAAATCGAGAATTGCACCTTCTCCCTTATCAAATCATTGTACTATACCAATGACGTTTAAATAAAGCAAGTAATAAAAAGAAGACTAATACGGCTTACTGGAAACTAAACAGTGCATTATTAAACTCAGATCCAAATATGTCAATGTCAGTTTATTTATAGAGCACATTTAAAAGAATATCAGAAATGCTGTAGTGTTTTACATTAAAACATACAATAAAATATAAAATAAATACAATAAAATACAATAAAAGCACAATGCAACCAGCAGCAGCAACAGTAGTAGTAATAGTAGTAGTAGCTTTTTTATTGCTTATTATTTATTTTTATAGCAGAGTACACAGTGAAACAAAACAGTGCTCCTCCTGGACTATATGGAACACAAGACCACAGACAAACTACTCATTTTAAGGTAAAGTGCATGTGTGCAAGCATGTAGAACACTGCATGACAATGCAAAGACAGACAGTGGTGCAAATGAAGGCAATGTACCTGCACCGACCAGTATACATTTATGATATCTAAAGGGACAAAAAAATGTAGCAGGTTATGCCAGAATGTGACAATGTTTTAATAGAAGGAACAGATGTAAACATGATACTGAAGCAGGAAGAAAGTAACAAGGGGATAATAAATATACTGTCTCTCTCTCTCTCTCTCTCTCTCTCTCTCTCTCTCTCTCTATATATATATATATATATATATATTGTGAACGCTGGCCCCAGCACAGACAGACGGACGACATATTTTGCTTCACAAAATTTGCTCCACAATCACTGTGCCTTTCCTCTGGCCGCCTCCTGTCCTCTCTCCAGCTCCGTCTTCTGCCTCCCGACTTCCACCCATCACTGGAGGGAGGCGGCCCCTTAAATAATGCCCCCGGATGAGCCCAAGGTGTTTCCGGCCTCTTCTCCTTAGCCACGCCCCAGCGTGGCGGAAGTGTCGGCTGCTTTCCTGGGGGCTCTCCAGGCGCCACACAAAGTCTTCCCCCCGGCACTTCCTGGTGTGGCGGAAGTGCCGGGCTCCCGGGATAATTAGGCACCGGGGCGCCGCCTGGCGGTGGCCACGGGTCCCTACAGGGCTGGGCTTCCAAGCCCTGTACCCGAGGCCCCCTTCCTAACCAGGACGGACGCCCCCACTCAGTCTGGAGGAGGTACACGCCCTCCTCCGGTCTTCCAAGGCGTCCCGGCCGGGCTCCATCCCCGGCCAAAGACCACACAGGGTAAACCGGCATTGGGGTGCCGCCTGGCGGTGACCACGGGTCCCTACAGGGCTGGGCTTCCAAGCCCTGTACCCGTGGTCCCCAATATAACCAGGACAGACGCCCTCGGGTCTGGAGGAGGCACAAGCCCTCCTCTCCTCCTCCTAGCGTCCCGGCGGCTCCAGCCCGCCGGGACCACAATATATATATATATATATATATATATAATATAAAAATCCTAAGCCTAAAAGTGCAATGATTTTAGGTGATGTTTTCAGTTACGGTTTAAATCTGGCTTATTTTAAAACCTACATATATATGTTTGGTGCCATTCTTTTCAGAATTTATCAAACTTTAATGTGATGCTTGTTAGATTTTCAAATTCTTATTCCGTTATAAATTATAAACTAAAAAATATCAAGAACTTACGTCTCACAAGACAAGACTTTGTGTCAAGAGATTTAACCACGGTCTGGGGCTGGAAATAAAAGACAAAGAGTAGATGACAAAGTAGCACGTTGTAAAGAATGCAAGTTAGAGATAATGGAAGTACGAAAATTAGAGTCTCAAGAAAAGGATAGTAAAGATCTCATTAGCGCAAACAAACAGATATCATTACTCGGTGAAATAACAGAACAGCAAAAAGAAATCAATTATATTGTTTGGACTTAAACTTCAAGTCGGAGACATGTAGATCGTCTAATTCCTGTTGCCACCAGGGGGAAAAAAAGTAGTGTTTCTCCCCAATGAAAAGGCGTATCTGTGAGAATTAAAAGATTTGTTGTTTGCTGAATGTTATACGTTGTCTTATATATAGGATTTTTTTAACTGCCTTAATGAGAACATCACAACAACTTTAATGAGAACAGGCCATGTAGTAAAATATTCAGAAGAAACGGTGTATCTCAAATGCCGCCACATACCGTCTTTAAAGATGTGAATGAAGCAATATATAACAAAAGATAAACATCATATAGACATGAGCTCATCTTTTAGAAAAATAGTGTTTTAATCCGTAAACTCTATATTCACTTAAGTTTTATAGCTGTCGCAAACAACGTGGGAAACATTATAAGCTTAACATTGTAAAATTCTTTTTCTTAAAGCGGCAATATGCAAAGTGCAGTACAAGAACAAAACAGAACACTAAGCAGGAGGAGATAACGCAAAACGTAATCATTGAGGACAAGCTTTCTCAGAGTCATTGGGAAACTCAATTCACCTGCTAAACAAAAATACAAAGTTGATCTGAAAATAAAATGGCCAGTAATGCAGTTTCCAAATAACTGATACACAAACACGAATGAAAGAACAAAGCCTGCTGTTTTCATCCCTGCTTGTAAACTGAACACCCATGAAACGAACACACGAATGCTAACACGTTGCATGGACGTCTCACTTGAGCTGTGATGTGAATTACTGGCTGGTGTTGTTATGTCATCACTGACAAAGTGCAGGTATTTTGTGGGTGCAAGTTAAGTAGGCAAAAGTGTGCTTTACAATACAGAGTAACAGCAGTTCTTAAACCCCCCATCCTTCGAGAAGGTTCCGGTTGCAGGTCGAAGATTCAGCCTTCCACGCCTCCGGCCTTCCACAGTCTGCCCCACAACCTCCCACAGTCCGTAGAAAGAGATGGAGAAGAGCTGCTGTGCAGTTTTTCCAAATCGAAAAAGAACAGGAGCTGAAAATGTTTTCCGCCACGGAACAATGGCACAACAGAACCAGGTATGGACTCACAGAATAAAAAGTTCAGTATATTTAGTTCTAGATCCTTTAAACTAAACTAATGAGATGTACGATTATACTGTATACTGTATAGCGAATCCAAGTGTTCTCTGTTTATCGTCATTACTGACATGTCCTATTTTTAAGCATATTGTTTTATTTTTTACCTCTTGTATTATTTCTTTTCAATATTTGCCATATTATTTAATTTATATTAACTTTTTCCCTTATTTATGAGATGTTATGTAGAGAATCTGCAATGTTATTGTACAATACGAAAGGTATTTATGTTTATCGTCGTCATTAACGTTTGTTAAATATCTTATTTAACTTGATTTTTCTGTAGGTAACTTAGCTATTTATAAAAGGATGTTAGCACTTTCTACCAAATTAGTCTTACATATTATTTTTGTCTTGATTTCCAGTCACATTTCTCCATAAAGGCAGAGAATGTAAAACCAAAATTTGATTAAATTGATAAAATATCAAAATGAGTCCAAGTGCCCTCTTTGTAAAAAGCAGAGAGATCACAGCATCCTGAGTCATGAAGGCCACATTGTCAAAAGTTACTGATGTCTAGATTTCTGAACTGGAACTGGACAGCCAGGACAGGGTCATTTGTTGCTCTTATTCTTTTGTTTCTTTTTTAACATTTCCTTAGGTAAATATTATTTTCTCTGTTTTCAGGTTTAGTCTTTATTGAGCCATTAATGAAAAGACAGAAGAAGAGTAAAGACTTGCACCACCTCTGAAGTGAACAAATGTCTCGGTATTCTATTCCATAGCACTGCGTTCTGCAGGTTTCAGATCTTTTCCTTTAGAAGAAACGTCAGCCTCCCTTCTCCAACATCCAGCACAAGGCACCGATGAGCAGGTACAGACACATCACTTTATAAACTTCCATAAGAAAGATGAATTACATTTTGTTGATGTTGGTTTACAATGCCTATGGTATAGTGAATAAAATGTATAAAAAGACTTAATGCTTGTCTCGGATGTTGACTGTTAATTGTTAACCAGTAGGAGTCAAAGCCCAAAAGACTAACAGCCTGTTTTACATCTTCTGACAAACTGGAGTACTAGTACAACTCTTAACGCCTTAAAACATTTGAAATGCATTGTGTGCTGTGTTAATAATAGTGTATGGTAAGAAACTTTGAAGACTTGTAGAATCTGCGATCGAAAGCAGTAATGTTAATAATGTATAACAAATTCAGAATAGGGCGGCACGGTGGCGCAGTGGTAGCGCTGCTGCCTCGCAGTTAGGAGGCCCGGGTTTGCTTCCCGGGTCCTCCCTGCGTGGAGTTTGCATGTTCTCCCGTGTCTGCGTGGGTTTCCTCCGGGCGCTCCGGTTTCCTCCCACAATCCAAAGACATGCAGGTTAGGTGGATTGGCGATTCTCAATTGGCCCTAGTGTGTGCTTGGTGTGTGGGTGTGTTTGTGTGTGTCCTGCGGTGGGTTGGCACCCTGCCCAGGATTGGTTCCTGCCTTGTGCCCTGTGTTGGCTGGGATTGGCTCCAGCAGACCCCCGTGACCCTGTATTCGGATTCAGCGGGTTAGAAAATGGATGGATGGATGGAAATTCAGAATATACTGTACATTATTTTTTTTACTTTCCTTTACTTATTTTACTTGTAAATGTGGAGGGAAAATGCTATAGGCTTTATAATGACCATTTAAAGAATTTTCTTTTTCTTTTTTTTTAATAAAACATATTACAGCAACACGGAATCTTTCAGCATCTTACCAAGGCAGAGAATTGGTGTGCTGAGAACATTTCTGTGTTCAAGGTGGCGAGTCTCACTACCTTCATTACTGTCAATGGACAAAGACGACATTGAGAAGGCCTTTTAGAAATCTGAGTTGTTATCTGAATTTCCAGATTAAGACGAGAGAGAATATGTCTTTTGACCCTTCATCATCCTTTTTTTTCACATATGGAAGACATGCATCTCTTTTTAGATAATGAGAGAGAAAAAGGGAAAATGACTGTGTTTTGTGAGAAAATGTAACCTATACTGTATGTCCCTCATTGCTCAGTTACAACCCACAATTCTTGTTCTATATTTTATATATTCTTTAACTTTTTTGAAATAAATGTTGCAGACCAACTTCTTCTTTATAGTCCATTTTTCAGATCTGCACTTCTTAGTGTTATGTATTAAAATAATGTTTTATTAAGCAAGGCAAGGCAATTTTTATTTTTAAAGCACATTTACAACAGCAGCCAGAACTGAACCAAAGTGCAGAACAAGGAAGGGTAAAGAGGAGGTTCAAATAAACTGTATGTACACAGCACAAAACTGCAAGAATAACCAACTATTACATAAAAGATAAACCAACACCCATACATACATATTTCTAATCATGAATATACATGAGCCAACATATACAAACAATGTCAACCTCATGCAGAGTCAAATGGCAGCAAGAAGAAATAAGACTTTGATGATGACATAAAAATTGCCTGTGCTGGAGCAGACCTAACATAATAAGGTGAGCCATACAAGAGAAAAGCAGCAGCACCACAAACACCTGATTCCAACTTTGCTTCAGCCTCAACCTTGGCACAACTAAGAGCATCTGGCTAGTAGACCACAGGGCTCCACACATTTGAAAACAAGAATTAGAATTGTAAAATCAATTCTGAAATGGACCAGAAACCAATGAAGCAAGGTCAGTATTGGTGAAATATGGCCATACTTACGAGAGTCTTCAATAAGCGAGCAGAAAAGCTGTGGACTAGTTGTAGGTGTCGTAACAGGGCCTGACCAACACCTACATACAAAGAACTGCAATAGTCCAAATGAGATGTTGTAAAAGATTGGATAGCATTTTCAAGATCACTGAAAGAAAGAAAAGCCTTTACCTTAAAGATTCAGCTGGAGAAAGCTTCATTTAACCTCACAATTTCTCTGTTTGTTGAGTTTGAATGAGCTGTTGAAGATCACATCTGGGCTCCTAACTGAAGCTTTATGATACATACTGTATATGGCAAGGGGAACAAGAGCAACATCAGAGACACTCAAACTTTGTTAACTTTTGGACACCATGATCACAGTTTAATTATCATTTAGTTTAAGAAGATGCATTGCCATCCAGGGTTTAATATCATTCAAGCACACATGGAGGGTCTGTATTGTCTCGCTTTGATTTTAGTGGCAAATATATTTGAGTGTCATCGGGATAAAGAAGCCATACCTGTTAACAATGGAGCCTAAAGGTAACATTCCTATCAAAAAGATAGCTGGTCCAAGGATGGAACCCTGCGGAACCCCACAAGTAAGAGGAGCTACAGAGGATGAGAACTCACCCAAATGAATAGAAACACTCCTATTTCTTAGATAAGATTTCAGGGCATTACCTTGGATGCCTACATACTGTTCAAGGTAGGATATAAGAATTGTAAGATCCACAATATCAAAAGCTAAGGTAAGATCTAGCAGTACAAGAATGGCAGAATCACCAGCATTAGTAGTTGGGAAGAGGAGGTCATCGTAAACCTTTAACAAGGCTCTTTCAGTGCGGTAAGAACATCTGTATCTGGACTGGAATTTTTCCAGAATACTATTTTTATCCAGAAATGTTTGAGTTAGGACAACTTTTTCTAAGACTTTAAATAAAAAAGGCAGTTTAGAAATTGGCCTGAAGTTTGACACATTAGAGGGTCCTTATTTTGACTCCAAATCTTCCTCCAGTGTTTTAATAAAACCTTTAATTTTTCCAAGAAATGCAGTGCCATTATCCGCTAAATAATTTGACTTATAAAGGTTGCTGTAAAACTGTCATATTTCCTCGTTTACTTGGTCTTGATCATCAGTTGTAACCCCCTTGATAATCCGTTTTTGAATTTTCTTTTTAGCTTGTCTCTGTTTTTCCAAATTAAAGAAGTAGGAAGAGTTTTTTTCCTCCTCTTCAATCCATCGGGCTCTTGAGGGAATAAAAGCACCGTTTGCTTTCTCGAAAAACAGTTTGTCTAATTGAGATTGAAAATTGCTTAGTTGTATTTGTTCATCCAATGATAAATCTTGTTGGCAGCACAATTTATTAATGCCCTCGATAATGTTTTGTTGCTCATATTGTTTCTGTTTAGTATTTATTTGGATTTCCACCTGTTTAACTTTGAATTTGTACCATTCCCATTTGCTTAAACTTGACGTTTCCAGTTGGCCAATTTCCTCAATTAGTTATTTCACTTCAGTACAAATGTTTTCATTATTTAGAAGGTTGTTATTAAATTTCCAAATAAGACTACGAGGTCCCTCTTTAGTTAATGAAATGGACAACTGTGATCAGTTAGAGGAGATGCTGAGATTTCACACTTGTAAATATCATTGCTCAAATTGTTTGAAAGTAACCAGTAATCAATCCTAGAACATTGACCATTGTTTGAGGAATTAAACCAAGTGTATTGAGTTGCAGTGGGATTTTTGAATGAATGAATGAATGCCTTTTATTGTCACTATACACATGTATAATGAGATTAAAAGCAGCTCCTTCAGTGCAGACATATATGTAGTACACAACAAGTAAATAAACAAATGGTGCAAAAAAAAGTTCTGTGACGCTATATACAAATGGAAAGAATAATAACTAAACTGAGTTATTCCATGTTATTTAAATACTAGAAAGAATAAATAACTATTGCACTATTGGGTTATTGCACATAATTTAAATATTGCACAATACAGTGTGTATTCAGTGCATGTGTGAGTTTAGAATGGTTATGGCTTTTGGGAAAAAACTGTTCTTGAGTCTGTTTGTCTGTGTTGTGATGCACCTGTAGCGCCTCCCTGAGGGCAGCAGGTCAAACAGATCAGCTGTCCTTGATGATGTTTTTTGCTCTGCTGAGGCAGCGGGAGGTGTAAATGTCCATCAGGGAGGGAAGAGGGCAGCCGATGATCTTCTGTGCTGCCTTTACTACTCGCTGAAGCCTCTCCCTGTCTGTCGTGGTGCAGCTGCCGTACCATGCTGTGATACAATACGTCAGCAGGCTCATGATGGATGAGCGGTAGAAGGTCAGTAGCAGGTTGGAGTCTAGGTTGTGCTTTCTGAGGACCCTCAGGAAGTGTAACCACCGCTGAGCCTTTTTGATGACTGCTGTGATGTTGTCTGTCCAGAAGATGTCAGCAGATATAAGGACGCCAAGAAACCAGAAGGTGTGGACCCTCTCCACACACTCACCGTTGATGTAAAGGGGGGCTATGTCAGTGCTGTGCCTCCTGAAGTCGACAGTGATCTCCTTGGTTTTTCTGGTGTTCAGAGCCAGATTGTTTTTTGAACACCAGGCTGCCAACTTCAGGACCTCCTCTCTATAAGCTGCCTCATCTCCCTTTGAGATGAGTCCAGCCACTGTGGTGTCATCAGCAAACTTGATGATGAGGTTATTGTTGTGGGCCAGATTGCAGTCGTGGGTGTAGAGACAGTACAGAAGGGGGCTCAGCACACAGCCTTGTGGGGTGCCGGTGTTCAGTGTGTAAATGGAGGATTGGTGGGGTCCAAGTCTCACAGTCTGGAGCCGGTTAGTAAGAAAGTCTTTTATCCAGACACATGTGAGAAGGGGGAGGCTAGAGTGACCAGTTTGGTGATGAGAATATCAGGAATTATTGCATTAAAAGCTGAGCTGTAATCACAAACATCATCCGGACGTAGCTCTGCTGCTGTTCCAGATGGCTCAGCACAGAGTGGAGAGCTACAGTAATAGCGTCTTCTGTGGATCTGTTTGTGACTCAGGCTGACTTTGGTGACCAAGTTAAGAAGATCATCAAAAAAAAAAGATGCGCTTGATGGAAAACAGTCTGAGGAAGGATCAGGAACCACATTAAAGTCTCCTCCCATCACTGTTTAATCTTGTCAACTGAATAATGTAACTTCCGTCATTCCAACCTTTCGCATAAGACAGTAAGAAGTTTTTTGTTCTGAGCTCTATTATTTTATCCATAACACACATAACAGGATATAGATTGAACGATGAATTTCTGACACCACCATTAGCCAATGTCCATCAGAGCCACTTTTATAGTCTATGACATTACCCGGAAACCTATTAAATAAAATCATCACTCCAGCTGAATGAGATGTTCCATGACTAAAGAAAACAGAGTCTCCCCACAGTATTTTCCAGAACTTAATGTCTGACTCCACTGAATGGGTCTCTTGCAAAAAAACACAGTTAGCCTTTTGCTCCTTGCAGAAAAGAAAAATTGCCTTGCGTTTCACAGTGTTTTTTAGCCCCCTAGCGTTCAACGAGTTAAAAGATAACATAAAGCACCTCAGTAAACTTTTTGAATAAACGGTAAAAGTTAGTAGACACGCAGGAATGAGCAGCTGTCTCCTTCGTATAAACAAGTAGTGCAATAACCGTTAACAATCAGGGAACATGAAATATTAAAGCTGATTTAACATCAGCTTACCTGAGGAGTGAAACATAATGTTCAGTTCGGGTCCACTCTTTGGTTGTCAATCAGAGCGTAGCCTTCCTTCAAAAACACACTCTTCCCCTTACTCCTGGCTTCCTGGACCAGCGGCCACAATTTGGCTTGAGCCTGCTGGTCTTCTTAGGAGAAGTCTTCCTAAAAGCAGATGGTCATCTCTTTTCAGACTCTCGCATCTCTCGATTTCTTCCAGACATTGTCCCAGACCATTCTCATGCCGAACTGAATGATTATGGCTCTTGGGGTCATGGAAGATACAGCGTTTCCCTTTCTTCCTAATCGATGAACACTATCGACAGTTTCTCTAAGTCTATCCACAGACATAGGCACAACTATGGTGAGTATCCCAATGATGGTCTCTCTCGCGTTTTTGGCATCTTTCTCGAGAAGACCAGTTAGCCTCAAATTCCACCTTCTCTTGTAACGAGCTTGTTCCTCACAAGAGCTGCGCAGAAATGTATTTTATTTCTGAAGTTCAACAATTTTCTCCTGGAGCTCGGCTATTCCTTCTTTGTTTTTTCTTATTTCTGCTGTGTTCATATCAATATGCTTTTCAAACTTGTGCCATCTGCTCGTCCATCTTCAGCGTTAAGATGTTGACTGCATGCAGAATAGCAGCAACAGTATTCTCATCCTCCATTTTCTGGGCTTGTGTCCCTTTTATTTTCTTCAGGTTCTGAACTTTTGATGGTGTGTGAGCCCAGTTAATTTTGTGTTCTTTGGAGGTCATTTCATCCACTTCCAGGTTTTCAATGTCATTGTCGTCACACGCCTCTCTGAGCACAGACAAGTTGTAATCATGATCCATCTTATTCACAGTTTAGTTATCAAAAAAGACAAAGTAACTACTGTGAATTTGGTAAATACAATAGTTGGTTATTTGGATAGCGGTTAACTTTGGTCCGCAAATACTGGGTTATTGTGAAAAAAAGTTCACAAATCCAGGACTAAAACTGAAAAAGTTCCAGAGCCTGCAAAAAGGTTGCTACTCACTCTGCCATCTTTGACTCTCCCAGTGGATTGCATCATGACACGAACTTCGAAGCATCGAGCAGACATGCACACTGGGATTGCATCATGACACGTGGTTCGGAGCACCGAGCAGACATGCGCACTGGTTATTGAATCATCAAGGTGGTCAAAGCACCGAACAGACACGAGCAGTTAAAGGGGGCTTTATGAAGCCTCAATGCACTCAAAGGCATTGACCTCTATATTTTGGAGGGTCAATCTGACACTCTAGTTAAAGTTTTGTAATTCATATTGACACTAAAGACTTCAGTTGATATAGTTAAGTGATGGACTGAAACGACAATTCAAGTAGTTGCTGAAAATTCATTATTGTTATTGGGGATTGCTGTGATTTCCTTTGTCTGATACATAGTGTCAAAGATATATTGTCATATGTCAACTGTCAGTTGTGCGGAGTTCGTTAATTATCCCGATTAGGTGGCTCAATGGTATTGCAACTGTCTCTCAGTAAAAATACCAGGGGTTTGCGTCGTTGATCCTCCTCTTGTGAAAGAATTTTTTTTCAATTCCTCCATTTAACAAAAATTTCCAACTTGAGTGGATAGCTGAGCGAATCGAGCTATCGAGAGAAGGTTGGGCTGCCATAACCGGCCACGTTATATTGTGTTTGTAAAGAGTTTCACTGTAAAACGTAATAAGCGACAGAATTTGTATTGTAGAAAAACAAACTACTGTCCAGCATGCCTAAATGTGTCTTTTTGTTTCTGATCGCTATACGGCACTTCCAACTTGGGACAATTTGCTATAAACAGTTTCGGCCAATCAGCGCCTTCTAAACGTGCAGAATGACAGTGTGAACCTTTATTGTTGCGGCGCAGCATCTTCGTTTCAGTCATTGTCCTGTTAGACTATTTACTGTTAAGTGCTAAGTGCTGCTTGAGCTACCGTTTATAGTACAACAGGTGACATACGTAGTTCTTAAATCATTATTGAAATGCACACACAAGTCTCCTAATTATTTATTGAAATGCCTACATTTACAGTGTCCATTTTAGGAGGTTGTTGCTTTTACTTGTTCCCGTTATTAGGAACTATAATTTCTCAGTGTCACTTCGTTACTACTCGCGAGTCCCGCATCATTGAGATTCATTGAGAGAGTGTCTGACATTAACAATGCATTCTGTCCTAAATGACAGCGCACACGCTTTTTTATATTTTCTAAAGGCCAATGTGTTTCAATTTGCTCATTAATATATTTTGACAGTGTACTTTAATGAGAATGATTATAAACATATTAACCATGTTCATTTCCCATGTAGATATGTAACGTATGGTTAGAATAAATAAAAAGTAACAACACATATAATAGTTATGTTGCATTGTTTATGATTAACAAAATTCATCGTTTATTTATACAGTCGATTTATTCCACTTCTGAAGGTGTACATTGTCGGTATTCTACATTGCATTTCCCCCCCAGTGTAACGTGTGCCAGTGCAACTGAAGGGCGGCAGACGAGCTCACGTAATGGGTTACAAGGCACCTCCCAGTTTACTATTATTATTGGACATGTATGTTGAAGAAATATGTGTCTTATTTTAATGTATGAAAAGAAGGACGGTAAAGCCTTGAATGAAACTGCTGTTGATGCTTTGGGTAACAATACAGGTTAAGGAGCAGAGAACGTTAAGTGTGACTGTGACTGCGGGGGATTGTGTAACTGGAAGATGGCTTAAGAATACAGAAACGGCAAAAGCTTAGTCTTTCAATAATTCTATTTACATCAATGATTTACTTTGTTGTGCTGCAAGTTCGGAAGATTACTTATTTACCCCCCAGCGCAGCCTTTGATAAGATGAATTCACAAGGAAAGGATGTTGCTGACAAAGTCAGGAGCTTTTTTGAAAGTTTGGCTCCAGATGTGCTTATCCAGCTGCTCCTTCTTGTCAGTACTATAGTGATCTTTATGTCCACCGCTGGGTGAATTCGCAGTTTCTTTACAATTTTTTTTTTGTCTCAATAACGCCGAAATCAGGCTTTTCTAAAATTGCATAAGACACTGCTGATGCCGCTTATTCTGTTTTAAAGACAGTTGCGATTAGTTATGCAGCACATACTTTTACTCACATTGTTTTTTGGAAATCAATAATACAAATCAGCAACAGATCTGGGAATCACTGAATAGTAAAAACGTTTAATGAGGAGTGTCTTGCGCATATACTGGTGTAATGACTACGTCGGCTTTAGTGAAGCGTTTCTTAGCCTCTCTGATATGATCGACATTGGGTAGAATAGATTCTAGATGGTACAATACTTGCTACCTTACGTAAAATATGATCATCAATTTGTTACAGATTCTAGGTGGACACGATTCTACACCAAGGATAAGGTGCCCCATGTAAATCGTAATGTCTCCAAAATATGTTTGTTAACTTACAGACAAGTACTATATAACTGATTTTTTACAAAGTCCTTATATTAACTTTAGGCAAGAACCATACGCGACCCCCAATTACGATCTAAACTCGCGTTAGCATACCTTATCGCTGCAACAAGGACAATTGCTTTTACGATTTGAGCCAAAGCAGTTCAGCAAACAAGTAGGTGACGAAATCTGCTGCAGACTGCGCAGATATTAATGACGTCATTACGCTAGCGTGCCTCAAAATCACGTGACGAATACATTTCAAACAAGCCTCGAAGCGGCGCTTTGAGCTCCAGTGTGTCGAAACTACAGTATCGAGCGGCCCATCACTAGTAAACTTCGGTTCAGTTGGTGGGGTCGCTCAATAGTTAGTGAGGTGCCGGAGAGACTAGTCCCCGCAGGAAAAAAAGGTACGTTGTTATATCTGAATATGAGAGAGAGCGTGCACGGAGGCCTCTATTGTAAGATATTCTGATTGTAGTCCCTGAGCAGCACTTGGAGGCTCCTCGTGCTTTCTGTGGTGTTGGGAAGGGGGTTTAAAAGCCCGATTTTCGATGGCGTTTCCCAGTGCACCGAGGGCGCTTCTCCGTTCATTTGTTTGTCTCTCTTAATATAACGTGCTGCGTTTTACTGTGGTTTAGTCGTTATGATTGTTGCTGATAATGTGGTGTTCGCTCACCCCTGCGTGCTGTTTTTTATATTGACTTAGCGCGTGCTCCTTGTCCGTTTGCGGAGTGTACATGCGTGGCCGTTCCATAAAAACAGAGTCGACAATATCGTCTTACGGATTTAACTTCGCTAAATTTGGCAAGTTATCTTATCTGGTTTAGAGGGGGATTGTGTAGTCATGGGGAATTTTATTACTCAAATGATAGCTGGACCAGCTTTTCAGACAGCCAAATGTAAGAACAGGGAGCTGTTCCATGAAGCACGTTTATGAAATCGAGACATGGGGCCTCATGTATAACGCCGTGCGTGGAATTCTCACTGAAACAGGGCATAAGGACAAAAGGGAAAATGTGCGTAAGCACCAAAAAATCCAGATGCAGGAATCTGTGCGACACTCCAACTTCCACGTTCTAACGTTCCATAAATCCCGGTCAGCGTGAAAAGCAACGCACGCGCTCCGTCTCCTCCCAGAATTACACCTCTTTGAATATGCATATCAATTTAAATAGCCCTAAAGCTCATCGTTTTGTGAAAAGGCAATGGCAAAAGCAGGGGGGAAATAAAGGAATTTCATCAAATACCAAGTGGAGGCAAGGGAAAACGTACAATTTGTTGGTTTAAACAGTTTTATAAACAACAAAAGGAAGTTGATCGAGTGAGAGAGTGTCAGATGTCAAAGCCGCTGTGAAAACGATTCGTGTCCCACTGTTTGAGTGTCAAATGAAAGCTTATTTGGGTACAGAGAAAAGAAAAAATAGGGACACAGTGAGGAAAAATCTCGAAATTTCCACTTCAAAAACGTAGTTTATTTTGTCATTAAAGTAGAACATCATAAACTTCATCTTTAAATCGTTTAAGTTTCTCAAATCCCATCGTAACTAAAGTAGCATGTTAAATGCTTTGTTTTGTATTTGATCTTCTATGTGCTGTATGTGAGTGAATCACTACGTGCTTCTTAAATTGGCTTTCTCTTTCTCCAACTGGACACAGAATCCGTTACATTTGTGATATTACAGTTCTCTGAATAATTTTAAATACTGAGATGTATACTTGATATCATTTTCATGATGATAGGAGTTAAAGCATTTTATTAAACATAGGAACATTCTTTCTCCAAGTAGCCAATCGCCACACAATCAGCTCTGTAATAGATGTTAAGCCATCTGTAAGCTTAGAACGCCGCTTCTTCAAGACTTTTAAGGAACATTGAAATATCTTTGTAGTACATGTTTATCCTATCCATCTATCATTCCAGTGTCGTGCCAGTCCCAGCAAGAATACAGTGCGAGGCAGAAACAATCCCTGAACTAGCTAGCGCTGCAACACTGTGTCCTCACATGTTTTGTTTATTTATATTTTGCTGCATTTCATCTTAAAAATGATATCGTCATCATATGTAAATACACGCTTTATAAAGTGGCTCAGGCTTTGCAATATTAGAACTGTACTAGCCATGTGCGCCCAACTACGTTGTGTGTGTTTAAAGTTGTCTGTGAAGGGCTCCCTGTTTAAACGAGGCTGCCAGTCGTGAACTGGGCCCTTCGTCGCACAGCATTATGATTTATTTTTATAAGGGAAACAAAATTACAAAAGAAAACCCTTGGATATTGATTCGATAGGAACAGCCTACTCAGAATTGCTGTCCGAATAGTAATTATGTGGTGGTGTAGGAGCGTTTCTGCTTCTGTCCGTTCACAGTCCGTCTCATTTTCACAACTCTATTGTTTCCTCTCACGATGTCTTCTCAACCTTTCTCCAATCTCGCAGGTTGCTTTGTGGCAATCCAAAGAGTAAGGCAATATACACAGAGCTATGGTTATAAAAGGGGGACACAGAGGTATCCAGGCTCTTTAAAGCATAAATAGGGATCACTTCACTGACATGTGAGCAAGCCACGGTACAACTGTGAGACACGCAGCACTCGCCGGCTACAACGTAACAATAATAATTTCTGGAACGTGCTGTTACGTTGTCATTCATTTTACCCACTGTCTGTCTTTCATTCATATGTTACGTAAGCACGTACCTTTTATCTTCAGCAATCTCATTCTCTAACCAGGCCTCAGGAGCTAACCAGCGTAACACTGTCCACCACCCCTTTCGTTATTCTGGCACATTGTTGACATCCGTGAGTAACAACAACGTACTAAACTGGAAGGTGCTCTACGCATGCGTGGAATTCGCGGACAAAGATCAAGATCTAAATGAAGATGTCTTTAGTTAATTTAAAGCTCAACAATTTGTTTAGTTTGAATGTCTGTGTTTTGAGGTGTGACTGGCGTACTACAGTCTTCAGTAGTATAAGCCTGGAGGAGATTCTTAATGCAATGCCTATGTTTTAGCTGTCTCTCTACTGCCATCTAGTGCTTCTTCTTCTAATTCATTCGCGGACAAACAAAGATCAAGATCCAAATGAAGATTATATATAGAGATTGCAAGTTTACAGTGAGGTAATTGTACTAATAAGTACAAACAGTTCTATAAGGAGCACTTGATGGACTGATCGAATGTGTTTATAGTTCTTGGGCTGAAACTGTTTCTGAACTGTGAGGTCTGTACAAGAAAGGCTCGGAAGCGTTTGCTATTTGAGAGCAGTTCAATAGACAGTGCACATGGCTGAGGCAGCGTGTGCTTGATGCTGTATTCTCTTTCTGATCATCTGCTCTAGAGCTGTGATTCCACACTCCGATACAGTGGGATAAATAGTCTGAGTGGTGCATTGAGAGGAACAACGCTAAAGCAGCTATGGTATTTGGAATACTTTGGCCATTCCGTGGACCATTATATTGTTGCAGGTTAATTACAATCAGATGCCTTAAATAATAAACAATATGCGGTTCATTTCAGTGTATTTATAAAGCCGCGTCAGGGATGTGCATCTAAAATAGAAAGGGAAACCACACTTGCACAAAAGCGCTGCTTTGATGCTGGGTGCCACCAGTTTGCAAAACCGAGTGGAGAATTTGCGTACACCAAGCATTTAGCTGGTGTGGAAATGTGTGTTGTGTTATGCCAAGTTTGTTTTATAAATCGCGATCTGAGCATGGAAATGGGAGTACGCAACATTTTTGTGAGTATGCACTGTTTATACGTGAGGCCCCAGGTGGATACAGGCAATCTGTGATTATGCGCACACTCGTGAGATTTAGACATCCAGGTGGAGTAACTTGTATTCTGGAATCACATAGTTGCATTTTAGTTGGTACATAATGAAACACTCAAACCATGCAGTTAACTCAAGGAACAGTGTTGTACATTAGAGAGAGAACCCCAAGTAGCATCCACTTGCAGAGCCACCGCACCATACATCACTGCAGTTGCAGACCCGGAAGTCATCACAGTTTCAGTACTGACTTTGTAAAATTACTTTTGAAAGGTTTCAGACGGACTCTGCAGAGCCTGGAAAGTAACGTCAGGTCATGGACCTGTTCAAACATTAAGTGATAAAAAATGAGAAGGAAGAACAGTACATCAAGAACAAACTCTGGACAGCTCACTGGTCCATTGCAGGGCAAACGCGCGCACACACACACACACACACACACACACACACACACACACACACACACACACACACACACACACACACACGCGCACTAGGGCCAATTTAGTATCACCCATCACCCCAACCTGCATGTCTTTGGACTGTGGGAGGAAACTGGATGACCCAAAGGAATCCCACCCAGACACGGGGAGAACAAGCAAACTCCATGCAGGCAGGACCTGGAATGTGAACTTTGGTCACCTTTACTGTGAGGCAGCTGTGCTACCATTGTGCCCTCCTCATTTTAAATGTGATATTCTTAATTTTTTTAATGCACAGTTTAGTTAGTTTTTTTTTTTTTTATCATTTTGTCATGCTCTCGTAAGAATAATTTTGTATTTTTGGTAACATCAAATTTGCTATATATATACATTAACATTACGATCAACTGAGCAGGTAAAATAGTGGCAGATGATGACATTTTTATGATTGGCTTTAGACGGTTATTACTCAAACGTCCTTTGGCTATCTTACCACCAAACATTGAAGGTAAGCATCGTAAATTACGCTTGTCAGCATAAGTTAGAAAACCCATTAGTTCACTTGCTTGTCATCTTCTGCAGTTCAGCAAAGTTATGTTCCTCTCATCTTTTCTTTTCTGACATGTACTTGTTTCTTAACACAATTTTAAGGCTCTGCTTGTATAAACATTCCTCATAAAAACTGATAACATGATTGTGGGATCCATATCAATCCAAGTGTTGAGAACTGTTGGCCCACACCTGTGGGAGTGGGTCACCTTCTTCTAGTGTGTTGGACCTTCACTCCATACTTTCCAAGCTTTACACTTGGCAATTTGATAACAAGAGTAATTAGTTACTGTCACCCTGCTATGAACTGTCAGATTTAATGTACATCTTAAATAAGAGGGTTTGTAAAATGAAATTACATTTTTTTATATATATATTTTTTTATCTAAATTATGCAATTTTGATTAAACCAAATCCTGCTTTTTACACAGAGAGAAACTGTGGTTTACTGTAACATCTGGATGGATGTGAACATGCAAGCGTCCGAGTCTGACACAACTATCATAGAGAAAAGGATCATAAATGTTAAGGAGGAGGACTGTGAATGGGAGTCTGTTCATTGTAAACAGGAGAGTCTGGGCATTAAGAATGAGGAGTGTGAACTGGGATCAGTGGGAATTAAAGAAGAGGCTGAAGAGAAGTCTGTCAACATTAAGACTCGAAACAATAAAAGTGTGGAGAGTGTCAAGGAAGAAGAACTTCATTATGGGTGTCAAGATGGATTGATGACTGCGTTAGTCTCTTCTCAAAGCAGAAACTGTTCATCTGTCAACGTGAAGTCTGAATCCTTACAGTCTGAAGGGAATTGAGGAAAATACATCTGTTAGAACTCGAGAACATCAGGCACCACCTACAAATCAGCCTGATACACGTAAGTTTAAAGTAAGAATGTGTAAGCTTTAGAGTTGAAGGTATGGGCCTGAAAGGGAAGTCTGATGCTTTTTTTTTGTAAAGCATAGAAATGTAATAAAGTTGTAACTCTGTGCAAATGCTTTGTTGGTGTGAGAAAAATGTTTGTCTACTGTGGAAGAAATTTAACATCTTATTAAAGAAACATCCTCAAACAGGATAAATCAGTAATCAGGCAGGAGAAAAGCTGTTCATTGTATCTTTTAATTACTCCTCATCTGACATTTCTGACTGACATATATTATTTCTTTAAGATGAATGCTGTAATACCCAAAAAATTATTCTTCCACGCTACCCTTTAGAGTTCCTTGGATTTCTTCATTAATTCCTCCTAATGATGTAGATTGACCTTCAGCTAGGTCCCAATAACAGACAAACACACTCATCTTAAACTAGTAAAATGGAAACATTTAGACTTCTTTTCAGTTCTGAACACATCAATATCTTTTTACGTTTTTATCTCTATTTTTCTCTATTTCACTGATCACTTCTACCACTTTCTTTATATGGAATTGCTCCCTGGAATTTTTATTTTTTTCATTTTTTCATTTTTATTGTTTCTTTGTATCAGCATACTGCTGCTGGATTATGTGAATTCATATAATAAAGTATCTATCTATCGATCGATCGCTGACCCCCTGTCTTTACTAACTGTTTGACCTCCTTTAGCTTCAGTCACCTCCACCAAACATTTCCTGTAGTTGCTGATCAGCCTTCAGTTTCAGTCCATTCCTCCTTTCCTGCTCCTTGATATCACTGGGATTTCTTGCATGACCAGCTCTCGTCAAGTGACAGCATTTCCTTTTCTGTTGGGCTCTGAACTCTGATTGGCCGTTCCAGAACACCAGTTTCCTCTGTTGTTGACTTCTTCCTGTGTTTCAATTCATTGTCCTGTTTCATCACCCAACTTTTGTTAAGCTTCCACTACCCTGATATTCTTCAGACTTTTTTGATTACATTTTGTATTCAGTGTTCCCTTGATGATGGCAAGCTGTCCATGGCCTGAAGAAGCAAAGTCGCTCCAAACTATGATGCTCCCTATAATTCAACCTTAACATATGTGTTTCTGGCAAAGACCTCAACACTATCTGCTATGGAATGTCCAGGTGGACACGCTCATGCAACATGATTGATTGATGGACTCTCAGGATTTTGTGCATCTTGCTAGTTCTTATCTGAGGTCTTCTAATATTTCATGAACAGATTTTTTATTTATTTATTTTTTGATAAGGCCTTTGCCAGTAACTAAACTTTCGGAGAGTGTGTTTTTTAATAGGGCTGGGCTCTCCAAGCCACACCTTCGATCTCATGTGATTAGTTGAACTTCTAGAGAGTTCATTAGCATCGAATAACACAGTAAATGTTTAAATGATGTGTTCAGCATTGACAGTCCTATTTGTGTGCTATGAGTTTAAGTTGATTGTGTTTGTCTGTAATTGTAAGGTAACTGAGGATCAGACTCCATTGTCAGGAGGAGTTCAAGTAGAAATCCTAGAGATTCCTTAACTTTATTTATTTTGAAACTATAAAGTGATTAAAATAGGTTTTTAACATCACATTGTGAAACCCACTTAATTCAGTTTGGTGTCCATGTATGTTAAGTATGTATTTTAGCTAACACAATTCCAGTCTGTCTTTAATCTGATCTGGTTTTAATGTGTTCAAGTGAATCTGACACACTTAATTTTCAGTGAGTATTTTTTTCCTTCTATTTTATTCATACTGTAAAAAATGAGGTGAAAGTAGGGCGATATGGACAAAAATCATATCTCTATTTTTTTAGCTGAATGGCGATTATATGATTTATTTATCTAGATATTTTTTCTTTCCATAAAGTGACAACAAAAAGACAGTTCTGAGTCAAAGTGTCTCAAATGTCACACAAGCACTTTTATTAACATAAACTTGTCGATGTACATGAGAAATGGCTCAAAAATAAACTCGGCATATATTACATAATAATGCTCCTTGAATAAAATAAAATGTTCTCTTCCCGCATAATAAAACACTCACAGCTGTGCAATTAAGAAAATGTAAACACAAACGATACAGAACAAAAATAACAAAAGGCTGACTTGCTTTATAAAAGTGGGTTTCCACTTAAGTAGAGTTCTTTCTTTACCAAAGTGCTTCCTCCTATGTGTAGTCCTGTGCAAACATCTAAGACTTTGTGTAAATAACAAAACATGTCCGTAACAAAACAACTTTATTACACCGAGAAATGGCCCAGGTGATGCAGGCAACATTCATATCATGTCCTGTAACGCACAATATCAAAACATTTAGAATCCATTTGATTTTTATGTAAAGAGGCAGATCACTCAAAGGCAAATTAACATCCATCTGTGTTTAGTAGGGATGTATAAAATTTAACTACATGTGTAGACAGTGTTGTGTAACGTGTAACTTACAAATGTTTTTAGTTAAACCATTTTGGTAAAATCACCAGCAAATAAGTGAAACAAAAATATTTTTAGACCTTTTCAATCTCAAACACTTCTGAATTTAAAAGGCATCTCTGTCTCTTCCTAAGCGGAGTGGTGGCTCTGGTGGTGAGGATTTGCTGGCAGTCACTGGTTCGAATTGCACAACTGCTGGAACACTTCTTTGGGTACTTGAGCAAGACCCTTAGCCGCAATTGTTTCATCCTGGGTATGACGTTAACCTACTTCCAGCCCTCCAACTTTTGGAGAGAACTTGGGGGTTGGTGTCAGAATTGGCTCTCCAGCCACCATTAAAACCTTCACATAGCTCCAAACGGTGTTTTGTGGTGCCGAAGCATCACCCATTGCACGTCATGTGTGACGGGTGCGGCCACGTGCTGTACACAGCACACGCTCCCCTTTCTTTTCCTGTCTCTTGTCAGCTGGGGCTCTCATTCAATGTCATAATCCTCAGTCTAACACATGCACTCCAATAGGGCTGATAGTTCCAGTTTCATAAGTGGTAGCTGTATAATGGCGCTTTTCCACTGCATAGTACGGCACGACACAGTTCAGTTCAGCTCACTTTTGGGGGGTTTTCCACTGGGAACAGTACCTGATCCTTTTTTTTAGTACCACCTCAGTCGAGGTTCCAAGCGTGCCGAACCGTTACCAAAACGTGACGTGTAAACTCTGCTGGTCACTGATTGGCCGGAGAAAATCGTCATTACTGCGTCACTGAACTTGCGACACGAGACATAACAGACCCACTAGATTTTTAGCACAGCCAGCGAAGGTTCGGACGCACCATTTTGTTTTAACCAAAAATGGCTGTTTCATGGTCTGTTGAGGAAGTACAGACATTCCTCTCGTTGGTAGCCGAGGAGCGGATCCAGCGAGAGCTGGATGGGGCGACGCGGAATGAAAAAGTTTTTCAGGAGGTCGCTAAGCTCTTGGGCGCACACGGCTACCATCGGACTTACAAACAGTGTAGGGACAAGTTAAAAAAAAATGAAGAGCGACTACAGGAGTATAAAGGACCACAACAGCCGGAGTGGTTCAAACAGGCGCTCGTGGAAGTGGTTCGACCAAATGGACGCAATCTACGGAGCTAGACCAGCGAACAATGGAAGGGAGGGTGTCCTGGACTCGGCCACGCCATTGTTGTTGGAGAACACGATCGAGGATGGTACGTTGTGTTAATATAACGTTTGAAATCTTAACTTTACTGATTTTATTGACCGTCGATTCTTATTTTATATCGCAATTTGACTGTAAAATCATGGCCTAATGAAGCACGAAGTCCTAGTAGCTAACATTTATCAGTGGTAGTGCTATTGTTCATGATGTTCATGTTTTTTTTTTTGGTGTGTTGCAGTAATTTGTGCATTCCCAACTGATTAGACAAACTGCGTTTCAGACTCATTGTCCACGATCGATTCACTTGCACTTTTTTCTCCATGCAACAACGACTCCTTTTCCCAAGCGGTGCTAGCAGCGTCTCCACCACACCCGCCAACACCATCACCATCAACCTCCAGCGGCACGACGACACCACAGCGTGTGGTAACGGGTATGATACAAATTTGATATTTCATATATCATAGTATGTACAAATAGGATATCACAATATAGGATATATATCCTTATATACCGTGTCTCATGAATTCCTGTTGCTTACCATAAATAGTATAATATTACAATATAATGCCAAAAAAACTGTAAATTTAATTGATTAAAATCAAAATGATTAAAAAAATTTCTCCCATTTTTACTCCAATTCTCTACGCTTTGGTCCAGGCAAGAGGAAACGGAGCCTGCACCAACAGGAACAGCTTGCTGTATTGAGAGAGATGCATGTGGCAGACATTCAGCAGCAGGAGCTGAACCGTGCCCAGAGGGAGCGGCACTTGCAGATGGCACTTGAAGAGGCCAAACAAGCGAGGGAGCAGGAAGCGGCCTTGAGAGCAGAGGAACACTCTCAGACGGCTGCTTTCAATCAAGCATTCCTCAATGTTATGGGGATGCTTGTCCAGACAATGAGTGGCCGACGGGAATAGGAACTCTCTTGCTGACTAATCTCATAGGCATGTGTGTGTGTTTGTTTTTTGATACTGTTTGCACTACATGTCTGCACACTGTTAACAATTTCTTATATACAGTATATACTTATGTATATACTTTTTGCACTTTGTATTTTTTTTAGTGTTTTCTGTTCATATTTTTACCTTTTATAATTGTTTTGCTTTAATAAAAACAATCTGATCAAATACGTGTATGTACCCCAAGACTATATTAAAGATTTATTATTGTATGAGCAGGTAATGTACCTCTTGATAAAGACAAATGATTAATGCCGCCACGATACAAGCCAAAACAATTTAAAAAAACAAGGAATACATTGTAAACTTTGAAATGTTGTTTAAAAATTTATTGATAATACACTTTACAGAACATGCTACGTGAATAGTTAGCTATTCAAATAACGCATCAGACCTGCACTGACATCCCTGCCCTCCTCCTCTACAGCCTGTGGCACTGCCACCACAGTCTCTGCTGCTGCGGGTAAATCCCAAGCATTCTCATAGGTCTGACCATGACTCTCACAAAGGTTATGTAGAGCACAACATGTCAGCACCATGGACTTCACAAGGTTGACAGCACAGTCATTTCTTTTCATAATGCATCGCCATCTTCCTTTTAATCGACCAAAGGCATTTTAAACAACTACGCGTGCTCTGCAGATTTTCATGTTGTAGACCTGCTGTTCTGCTGTCAGGTGTCCTGTGTCAATGAATGGTTTTAAGAGCCAGTTCTGCAAGGGATAGGCAGAGTCTCCTAGAATGTAGTAGCCAGCAGTCACCCCACCTATGTTTCTGGTGTTAGCTGGTATGTGGTTTCCACGGCTTGCCAACTCCCACAGTGTTGACAGTCTCAAAACCCGAGCATCATGCAGGCTTCCAGGCAGTCCTATGAAAACATTCCAGAAAAGTGCTCTGCCCTTCACATCTCCCTGACACATCTGGATAAAAAAGACACATATGTCAGGATGCTATTCATAGACTTTAGCTCTGCCTTCAACACAATCATCCCTCCAAAGCTGGTTGTAAAACTGAGCAGGTTGGGCCTAAACACCACCCTCTGCAATTGGATCCTGGACTTCTTGACAGAGAGGCCCCAGTCAGTTCGGATGGGCTACAACACTTCCAGCATCATCACACTGAGCACTGGAGCACCGCAGGGCTGTGTGCTTAGTCCACTGCTCTTCACCCTGCTGACTCACGACTGCACAGCCACGCACAACACCAATCACATCATCAAGTTTGCGGATGATACGACGGTGCTGGGACTGATAAGCAGGGATGATGAAAGAGCATACAGAGATGAGGTGAAATGGCTGTCCGCATGGTGTGAAGACAACAATCTATCTCTCAATGTCGACAAAACAAAAGAGATAATCGTGGACTTCAGAAAATCACGTCCTGCCCACATCCCGCTCAGCATCAACGGTTTAGATGTGGAGATTGTTAGGAGTACCAAGTTCCTCGGTGTGCACTTAACTGAGGAACTTACGTGGACACATAACACCTCATCACTAATCAAGAAAGCCCAGCAGAGACTACACTTCCTGAGGCGGCTGAATCAAGCACGTCTTCCCCCTTCCATCCTCACCATGTTCTACAGAGGCATCATAGAGAGTGTCCTGACCAGCTGCATCACTGTCTGGTATGGCAACTGCAACATATCCGACCGCAGCCTGCAAAGGATAGTGAAGACAGCAGAGAACATTATTGGGGTGCCTCTCCCTTCACTACAAGACATATTTTACAAACGCTGTGTCCGCAAGGCCTGCAGCATTGTGCAGGACCCTTACACCCCTCACATGGACTTTTCACACTTCTGCCATCCAAGAGAAGATATTGCAGCATCAAAGCCAAATCTGCGAGGCTGCAGGAGAGTTTTTACCCCAAGCTGTTAGACTCCTTAACACCAGGCTGCCCCCTGGGACCTTCCACACGGCCTCAACCTCCTCTACAAAACAGAACTTTTATACATGAAAACCACTATCCTGCAAAGAACTGAAAATCTCATACTGACCTCTAAGGATTTATGAAACATTCTGACCTGTCATTGTTTACACACGTCTTAAACAACTATTATCATACACTGATAATTTCTGTATTATCTATATCTATTATTTATTATTTATTTACTTATTATATTACATATCTTACACATCAATATTGCTGCTACTTGTTTGTCCTATCTTTGCACAATGTCTTGTCTTGTTTGTTTGTGTTTTAATTATAAATTTTAAAATTTTTATTCTATTTTTAATTTACTATTTGCACATCATGTTGTTACACTGTGGACCCTGAGCTTACAATTTCGTCTATCTGTATACTTGTATATGGTTGAGATGACAATAAAGTTCCCTTTCCATCCACAACACCTTGAAGGATGATGGAGTGCCAGCCTTTACGGTTGAAATAGTCACAGTGATATTCCTCTGGTGCTATGATGGGGATGTGTGATCCATCAATAGCACCAATACAGTATGGGAGCCCCCACCTGTTCTCAATGTAGGCAGCCATTTCTTTAAACTTTTCCTGATCTGGATAACAAATTAGCTCTGGTACCAACAGGGTTTCTGCTGCTGCACAGAACTCCTGAACACACCGACACACAGTTGTTATGCTTACACCAAAAAGATGTCCAACACTTCTGTACTCCGCACCGGTTGCAAGCTTCCACAGTGCGATGGCTATTCTTTTCTTTAACGGTACACACACGCGGAAGTTTGTGTCCCGTCTCTCCATCACTGGACGCAGTTTGTTGCATAAGTGGATGAATGTTTCTTCAGACATTCGAAAGTTCTCCAGCCACTGAGTGTTTGTAAAACCGGGAACAATCACATCCCACCACTCTGAAGCACGGTTAAATGTCCAAACAGATGGTCTGTTGCGGCGACTTTTTTGCAAAATGTGGAAGATCTGTAATATACAGAATCAGCATTTTAATGTTACACTGGCAGTTAAGTTCATTTTATGCTTTGCAACAGTGATAAAAGTTAGCTAGTGATGTGCTTTTTTTAGATGCTTACCCTTGCGTGTCGTCGAGCTAAAGTGTTGTCGTTGTCTGCGTGTTGTTGTAAAAGTTCCAAAACTCTCTTGTTTTTTTTAGCTGTGTTTTCTTTGGCTGCCATCAGCCTCTTTTGAAACAAACTCCTTCGTCTTGCTGTTAAAAACATCCACATGCCGAGAATGGAGAACACCATTCCGTCGATATGCTCCATTGTTGTGTGTTTGTTTGTGGCGCGTTTACGATGATGTCACGGCAGTAGAGGCGCAACTATAACGACACGTGAATAATCCCGCCCACTCTAAAGCGGTACTAAACTGCAGTCGAAACGCAAACCGAGCTGAACTGAGCCGAACCGTGCTGTGCCGTACTATGCAGTGGAAAAGCACCATAAGCTTAAACTTTTCAAATAGATTATCTTGTAGTCAATAACCATATTTAGCTGTGTAAGTGGTTTTATAAAACATTTTACTCTGCTCTTTTAGAGCGGGCAGAGGGCGAAAAAAAGCTGGAAATGTCGATAAAACTCGCCATTATGTTCTAAGCAGACCCTCTTTGCTTGGAGGACTGTTAGACTCACTAATTTGATATCAAATCCCAGCGTTTGTGAGTAGCACAGAGTAAACGATGTCTAGAATGGCACCGACCGGGCAAGATAGTGAAGCAAATGTGCAAAACAAAGTACTCAGTGGATGACATTTTGCATGTAGTTTGTTATTTTGAATTGGACTCTGACTTGTTGGACGATGATTTGTTGCAAATGCTCTGGAAATCAAAATCTAAAACGAAAGTGAGGTACTGGCATCCGCTGATCAATCCCCAGCTGACGTGTCAACGACTCCACCTCTGCCCAGCTGCTGCAAGATCTCTAACACGCAGCGACTGCAAACTGCATGCAGCAAAAAACTATTACATTGTTTGCTTTTTTAAAAACATGAGTTTTTTGGGAAAATATTCAGCCCTGGGTGATAAACGAGAAGAAAAAAAATCAGCAATGTGATAAGCCACTACTTTAGTCATGTCATCCCATTTCTACCTTTTTCTCTCGTAAGGCACAGCACAGAAAGGGAAACCACACATTTAGCTGGCGTGGAAATGTGCGTGGCTTTATGCCAAGTTTAGGTTTTATACATCGCGATTTCAATGTGGAGACGGGAGTACACACACAAAGTTTATACATGAGGCCTCAGGTCTTTATATCTTGTATATTTGCTGCCCAGTAATGAAATTGAAAGTTAGGTAGTGCCATGCCTCCTTCTGTTTTAGGTTGTTGCAAAGTCACTCTTTGTTTGCATGGATGTTTTGAATTCCAAATAAATGAGGTTTTGATTAAGTCTAATTTCTTGTGATATTAGCAAAGGCAGCACTTTCTCCATCCTTCTAGCTAGGACTTTGGAGAGTAACTGAACACTGTTTTCAGAAGTGATATTGCTCTGTACGATGCACATTTTAAATAAGTCCTTATTTTGTTTTGGGAAAACTGTAATTAATACTTGGCGAAAAGTTTGAGGTAGAATTTTTTTTTTCTCTAGCTTCCGTAAATGTTGCTAATGGAAGGCGAGCTAGCTGAGTTGAGATTTTCTTATAAAATTCGTCAGGGTAGCCATCAGGACCTGCTGCTGTCCCACTCTGCAGTGAGTTTATAGCATTTATTAATTCTGATAGTGCCAGAGGTTTATCCAATTCCTCTGCACTAAGAGTATCTATTTGTGGTATCTGTAATGTGTCCAGAAATACATTAGATTGTGTCTTGTCGTCTTTAATCTCAGTAGAATATAAGGATTTGTAGTACTCTGTAAATGTGTACATTATATTTTTATGGTCAATTTTGTCTTTGTGTTGGCAATTGCTGGGAATGCATTGCGAACTTTTTGCCGGTGGATTTGTTGAGCTAAGATCTTGTTAACTTTCTCTCCATGTTCATAGTAATGATGTCTTGATTTCTGAATGAGTTGTTCAGTTTCTTTAGTTGTCAAGAGATTGAGTTCTGAATGCAGAGCCTGCCTTTTTCTATGAAGCGCTTCACTTGGACATCTGGCATGTTCTTGATCTATTCTAGTAATTTTGCTGGCTAGCTCTGATAGGATGCATTTGTCTCTTTAAAAAAAAAAAAAAATTGATTTGCTTGGATATAAATATAAAGTCCTCACCTGCTAGTAAAGGTGGATTAAGATGCCATCTGTGTAATGAGTATATGGGGTAGTGTGATTTTAGCTCCAAAATCAAGGGGGCATGGTCAGAAATAACAATAGCTTTATACTTATATGATTTAATCGTAGGCAAGAAGTTATATACAAAGAAAAAATCAATTCTTGAGTAGCAATGATACACTGGTGAGTAGAAGGAATATGCTCTTGAGTTTTGGTTTAGAATTCTCCAGGGGTCTGATAAGTTGTGGTCAGTTACAGAAAGTGTAATTGTCTTTGCAGTGTTCGCTCTATCTAGGTCTGGATTTAAAATACAATTAAAGTCCCCATCCATTATAATTTTATGAGTGTTCACATTGGGAATGGATGCAAGTACATTTTGCATGAATTCCCTGTCATCGACATTGGGTGTATAAATATTTATCAAAATCACTTTACATTTAAATAAATTACCTATGACAATCACATATTGCCCTTCCAGATCAGCTACTTCATCTGATACTACAAATGTAGTTTTCTCCGTAAAGCTGGAATGGAATATTTGGCCAGTCCAGTCTTTGTGCAGCCAAAACTAATCCTTTCTTAAGTGGGTCTCCTGTAAAAATGACTATTTTAGCATTTAGATGTGTTGAGTGAGAGAATACTTTCTTTCTTTCTTTCTTTCTTTCTCATTAATTCGTGATTGAGGACTTTGAGATTCCAGCTCACAAAGTTAACTGTTCAGTCCTGGAGACATTGCTTCTGAACTTGTGTTGTCATTTTTTAGTCTTAACTGAAAGTGAGACAGCTTTGATCTTAATTTCCAAATTTCCCAGGAGTTATTGCCATGAAGCCTATTGTTGCATTGGCACTTATAAGGATTAAAAGGATAGATTAGAGAGAGATTGCTCTCTTTCTCTCCAACCCCATTTTGCCTGTTTAAGTCTCATTTTTTAAATGATTGTTTAATGTATATGGGGATGGTATGAAATAGGAAGAGCAACTTGGAGAGGATGGTCACCTTAACAATGTTGTTTCTCCCTGCTAATGTAAGGTTGAGGATAGACCATTTATATTCATATCTTGTGTAATTTTTTTTCCATGCAGACAGCAAAAGTTTGAAAAGAGCTTTACATTTACTAGTAAACTTTTCCCCTAGATATTTAAACGGATCTGCTATGATAAATGAGTGTCCAGTTTGATATTACGTGCTAGAAAATTCACTGAACAAAGCACACTTTTCTTCAAATTAATATTAAGTCCAGGTATCTTTTGAAAATCTGCTAATGCTTTTAGGACTAATGGCACAGAATCTTGTGGGTCAGATATATACAATACCATACCATCTGCCATACCATATTTCCCCGAAAGTACAACTGGGTCTTGCATTTATTTTTTATTCAAAAAGATGCATTAGGGCTTATTTTGAGGGGATGTCTTATTATTCATGTACATCAATCTACATTTATTCCAATACAGTTATGTCCACTTCTTCTTCTGGAATATCGTCATGACTCGCTCCATTCAACCCTGAATTTCTTGCGACTCCAGCCACTTTTAGAAATCTTTGGGATCGATGCGTGTACTTCGGTTGATGAATGGTTTGACTTGGTGAAGCAAATTGCCGTCATACAAATGCATTTGTGGTGTCTCAGCCCGATGATTGCTGGAATGGGCACATCCCCCAGATTGATGGATGTAATCATTAAACATCCTTTTCAGAGATATTGTGGCAAGGTGTCCTCGGAATTTAATGGATGTTTCGGGCAATGCACAACACAGTGAAGCTGAACATCATTTTGCCGAGATGATATCTTGCACTGCCACCTGGTAGAATCTTCCAGATTACATAAAGTATGTGCGCAAGTATAAACAGTACAACGCTTGCGTAGCAGTACCATCCGCTGGAGCACGCTTCATGTTGTGTGACGAATAAACCCGGCTGACGATCTTAACTAGAGTGTATTTTGGGGTAGGGCTTATATTTCCCTGAAAATCACGCTACGGCTTATTTTCGGGGAAATAAGGTTCAAGTCCTTCATTGAGAATCCCATTTATCTTTGATGTGTTTCAAAAGTTTACAGTCAGAGGTTCAATGAAGATTGCAAAGGTGATAAGGGGCATCCTTGTTGAGTACCACGTTCTAGTTTAAAGTACTCTGGGATAATGCTGTTAGTACAAACCAAAGTTTCTGCACAAGTATAAAGTAGTTTGATCGATGCAAATGTATTTGGGCTGAACACAAAATTGTGCAATGTGGTGAATAGGTAGTCCCATTCAACCATATCAAGTGCTTTTCTGAATCTAAAGATAAGATCTTCCAAAAAAATTGAGCTCAGTAGTCATCTAAGACAACTGGTCGGAATTAGTTATCAGAGTGCTGTCATGCCTGATCCTAATGGTTTTCTTTGCTAGGCTCAGAGTTACTAAATTGGGAGAAGCTCTTAAGCTCAAGTGAGGTTATCATTATAGACAGCTATGTAGATAAATTCTTAAGTTATTTAATAAAGGTACAGGGACAAAAAGAATTAAACAGCAGGGGCTGAAAAGCAAAGGCTATGCGACAGAGAGCAGCTAGTCTGCAGCCATACCTGAGTGAGTCACAAAGCTGACCAGCCCTGGTCTTACCTTTTCACACCCCCCACACAAATAACTGCACTGATTCTGAGTGTTCTCATCTTTTTCTTCTTGACCTCCTACAGCTTATATAGTCCTGTATATCATTACATTTTGTTTGTTTGTCTCTGCTTTACTTTGGTAATTTAAATACACTATTGTGATCTACTTTTTGGAGTCAAGTATCTTTTGCTTAAGTGTGGAAAAATGTTGGGGCACATTTGATTATCAAAAGTGCATTTCACACGTTGGCTTGGTGTTCTGTTTTATAAATTAAACTCTCTTCAGTGTTGATTTGTAATAAATGAAGATTTTCACTTTTTACCCCCATTAATTAAATATAGTAATAACATACAAACCCCATTTCCAAAAAAGTGCAATAAAAACAAAAATGTGTAGTTTGGAGTTTCACTTGGACCTTTATTTAACGGGCAAAAAGACTTTGTGTGAGAGAATTATGCCAATTTTAAAAACAGTGCTTCTCGTGGGGCAAGACAGAATTTAGTTCTGTCACCATCTACAGTTAATAACATTGAGAGAAGATTCAGGGAGTCGTGAGAAATTTCTATGTGTAAAGGCCGCCCTTGGAAACCACTGCTGAATGTGTGTGACCTCTGAACCCTCAGGCAGTATGGCATTAGAAACTGTCATGCTACCGTGATGGACAAAATCACAAGGGCTCAGGAGTACTTTGGGAAATCATTGTCTCTTAACATTATGCCACTGTGTCAAGAAATGCTCCCTGAAACTGTATTATGCAAAGAGGAAATCGTACATCAATTTTGAGCAGAAAACCAGCGAGTTTTTTGGGCCTGTGCTCATCTGGTCAGACGAGTTCACATTTCTGCTTGTTTTTGGGAAAAATGGACATTGCATTCTATGTGCCAAAGATGAAAAAAGACCATCCAGGCTGTTCTCAAGAAAAGGTGCAACAAACAGCATCTGTGATGGGAAGGCAGTGCATCAGTGCCCATAGCATGGGGGATCTGTATATATGTGAAGACACCAGAATGTTAGAGTGACATATACTCCCGTCAAGATGACGCCTTTTCCCAGGATCTCTGTGTATATTTCAGCTGGACGATGTCAGGCATCATATTTAACAAATTACAAAAGCGTGACTTCATAGACATAGATCCTGTGTGCTTGACTGGCCTGCCGGTAATCCAGATCTGTCTCCTATTGAAAATGTCTGGTGAGTCATGAAGAGGAGAAGTAGACAACGGCGACTATGGACTGTTGATCAGCTCAAGTCTTGTATACAGCAAAAATGGGCAAAAATTCCACTTGCGAACCTGCAACAATTAGTTTCTTCAGTTCCCAAACGATTAAGAAGTGTAATTAAAAGAAATGAGGATGTCACCCAGTGGTAAACTTGCCTCTGTTCCACCTTTTTCAAGTGTGTTGCAGGTATCGACTTCTAAATTTGTTTATCTTTACAAAATACAATTAAGTTTGTCTTTGAAAACACTGAAAATCTTTTCTTTGTCCTTTTTGCCTGGTAAATGAAATGTCAAGTGAAGTGCCAAATTACAGATTTTAGTTTTTATTGCATTTTTGGAAATGGGGTTTGTAACATTGAAAAACATTTTAAGAGTATGATGTCAAAACTATGATGCAGTTCTGTACCACAGTCCAGAAAATGTGACCAACAGCCTTCTCCGTTGGATCTGTGACACAGTATTTTTACTGTCTCAACTTCTTGACTACAGTTCTTGTGTGGATGTGCTAAGTAGTTGTAATAGCTATGGCAAAAATTATCAAGTTAAGGGTCTTTCCAAGTACAAATTTAAAATTGTTTATGCTCATAAAAGGTTGTTTATCATTTCAACAGAATTTATTGTTTTGATTTAAAGTGAAACACAGGGAAGTGCTGTAGATGGAAATTAAACCATTTTTATTTGTTTTCTTTTTAAAATTCATACAGGAGATCAACCTCGCTGCTGTTCTGAATGTGGACAATTATTTTGTCTTGTGCACTTTCATCAGAGCATCAAAATAAATCTCACAGGAATGAAGCCATATTGCTGTTTGGAATGTGGCAAACAATTCCTTGACAATTCCCATCTTCAGAGCCACGAAAGAATTCACACTGGAGAAAAGCCATATTGCTGT
Organism: Polypterus senegalus; assembly: GCF_016835505.1. NCBI lineage: Eukaryota > Metazoa > Chordata > Cladistia > Polypteriformes > Polypteridae > Polypterus > Polypterus senegalus. The sequence continues at coordinate 168,756,692 of NC_053161.1, read as the reverse complement.
AATGAATGTGGGAAACAGTTTAGTCAGAAAATTAGTCTTCAGAAGCACAAAAAAATTCACACTGGAGCGAAGCAATACTCCTGTTTGGAATGTGGGAAACAGTTTCGTGACAATTTCCAACTTCAGCGCCATAAAAGAATTCACACTGGAGAGAAGCCATATTGTTGTAATGACTGTGGCAAACAGTTTCGTGACAATTCCCAACTTCAGCGCCATAAAAGAATTCACACTGGAGAGAAGCCATATTACTGTAATGAATGTGGGAAACCGTTTCGTGACATTTCCCAACTGCAGAGCCATAAAAGAATTCACACTGGAGAGAAGCCATACTGCTGTAATGAATGTAGCAAACAGTTTCGTAAGAATTCCCAACTTCAGAGCCATAAAAGAATTCACACTGGAGAAAAGCCATATTGCTGTAGTGAATGTGGCAAAGAGTTTCATCAGAAAACTAGTCTTCAGCGCCACAAAAAGAATTCGCGCTGGAGACAAGCCATATTGTTGTAATGAATGTGGGAAACGTTTCTTGACAATTACTTATTTCAGCGTCATGAAGGAATTCACACTAGAGAGAAGCCATTTTGCTGTTTGGAATGTGGGAAACAGTTTTGTGACAGTTCCCAACTGCAGAGACACATAAGAATTCATACCGTAGAAAAGCTATTTAGCTGTTTAGAATGCGGCCAGCCACTGTATACCAAGAGAGGTCTTCAGATTCACAAAAGAATTCACATCAGAAAGAACATATATTCCTGTTGTGAATGTGACCAGCGATTCACAGATAACAGCAAACGCAAGACTCACAGTACAATCCAAACTGGAGAGAAACCATATTGCTGTTTGGAATGTGACCAAATATTTTGTACAAATGGAATTCTTTAGGGCCATGGTAAAGTTCATACTGGAGAAAAGCCATTTTGCTGTTTGGAATGTGGAAAACAATACTCTAGTAGGAGTTACCTTAAGAAACACACTAAGATTCACACTAGAAAGAAACCCTGAGGTGTGACTTAGACGGAGAAGAAGAAAGGAGGAGTAAAAAATTCACCCACTTAACTGCTCAAATCTTGATGAGTTCCATTCTTGTGGTGGGCTTTATTGTATAATACCCATGCTAAATCTTATGGCAAAAACACATTCTTAGGGCAAAGAGAAGACCTCCATTGTGGTCATAGTCCTGATGGGCAGTGCTGCTGGTCCCACCACAATAAAACTGACTAATTAAAGCTAAATGAAAGGAGGGAGTTCACATTAAGTTAAGCAAAACTACAAATAGAAGTCTTGCATATGAACATATGAAGGCCTAAGTTTGACAAACAATGGAATACAATACACACAAGCACACGTTAAGTAAAAACAAACAAAGGGTTCAGACAGACTTTTGAAGGATAACATAAGAGTTCTGCAGTGAAGTTAACCTGAAGGACACTTTATCACCTCTTAGTTTCCTTTTTCAAAGCGGAATAGGAAAAAGTGCCAAAACTAGCTACACGTCTGTTACCAGTAATGTCCAAATTGGACGCTGCATACTTGACTGTCAACAGGCTGCTTTGCTTACTGGGGCCGATTTGTGTGGTTTTTTTTTTTTTTTTTTTTTTTTTTTTTTTTTATAACCCAAATTACCATCAATAAGGGACTTCACAAGACCATCTTCTCATACCTTTAAGGAACGCAGCTAGACAAGGATTCTAGAGTCATAGAAAAGAACATTAAGTCTTTCGGCCATGTTAGTAGCAATCCGACAAAGACATTAATTTAAGCTCTTATTTAATATTGTAGTTTACATCTACACCTCTAGCAACAAATATAAGCAATACCAGGAATAATTAAAACCATGTTGGGTTCATGCAGTATTCATTCAATCCTTGTTGACATATCACAGTTGGCTTCCTTCTTTTCTTTAGTTTCAAATTATTCAAATAATCGGTTTCTTGCCCGAGACGGGGCTCTTCGGAAAGTATTTAGCCATTAAACAAGAGCTCTGTCAAGGGACCATTTTCAGGTTTTACAAAGCAGCAGGGAGAGACTTGCTAATGTGTTTTTTGCAGGTGAGCTGTTCAGAGAAACTGAAGAAAAAGCAGCAGCTAAACTGAAAGAGCTCAATTTCTGAAATTAAACTGAGAAAACCCTTTTTGGATAAAGGAGAGGAAAAAAAAAAAGACAGTCACTTCCATTCCCTTCTTGCCAAAAACGATCACATACAAGAAACGGCAAGCTCTTCCCTCTGTTAGTGGAGCATACCGTGATATTTTTCCCTCAGAGTCTCCAAACAGATTGAAAAGGTTTCTGAATCATTACTGTAAGAGACAATCTTAGAAAGGTAAAACTTTGAGTTAAACTCATATCAGTGTTTGCTTAATTTCAATAGCATATACATTTCTTTCAGAGACATATCATGGCTGGCCTGTATACTGGTAATGTGAGTGCTGTGCGGAGTGTAGGCAGGACCTCTGCGTTTTTCCCCAGTTGATTAGGGGTTCGTCAAGGGTGTGTTCTTGCTCCTACTCTGTTCAATGCTTGTATGGGCTGGGTGTTGGGCAAGGTCATGGGGTCCAGCGGCTGTGGGGCATCTGGTGGTGAAGAAAGATTCACAGATCTAGACTTTGCTGACAATGCTGTTATCTTCGTAGAGTCAATGGAGGCTCTGATCAGGACGCTCGAGAGATTGAGTGAGAAGTCTGAGTGTCTTGGATAAAAAAACAAGATCCAGGCCTTTAATGACCTCCTGGACACAGCCATCAGCAGTTTGTCTGTTTGCAGAGAGAGTGTTGACCTTGTTGAGAGGTTTACTTACCTTGGCAGTGACATTCATGTCTCTGGTGACTCTTCCTGTGAAGTCAGTAAACGGATTGGGAGAGCATTGGGGGTGGTCATGAGGTCGCTGGGAAGGGGTGTTTGGCGCTCCCGATATCTATGCAAAAGGACGAAGTTCCAAGTCTTTAGAGTCCTGGTGCTTCCTGTCTTGCTATTTGGTTATGAGCCATGGACGCTATCCTGTGACCTGAGACGAAGACTGGACTCCTTTGGTACTGTGTCTCTCCGGAAAATCCTTGGGTACCGTTGGCTTGACTTTGTGTCGAATGAGCGGTTGCTCATGGAGTTCCGAATGAGGCACATTACCTGCATTGTGAGGAAGCGCCAGTTACCGCACTACGGCCATGTGGCGCGTTTCCCCGAAGGTGATCCGGCTCGTAAGATCCTCATTGTTGGGGACCCGAGTGGATGGACCAGGCCAAGGGGTCACCCACGTAACACCTGGTAGTGGCAGATAGTGGGTCATTTCCGGAGGGCGGGACTGGACCGCGTGCCTGCCTTCCCTGCAAATAGGGATCCGGAGTTGTTTCGCCGTTTAGTGGGTGCAGCAACGCACTGTACCAGTGCATGCTCCCCACCTTGACTTGTTATAGACAATAGTATAGTATGAGGTAGAACTTTCTTGCTGTAACTAAGATACAGTGTGCAAATTGAGTCAATTGTTGTTTAGAACAAGTGGTCCCAATACTCTGGGACTTAAAAGACCCATTTTCAGCTTAGAAATGGGATAGGCATATAGTTTTCTGAACGTTTTGAAATGGTTGAGAAACGTTTTGAAGTGATTTGTAATGGTTTAATTTTTTGCTATTTTTCTTTTTTGTGTGAACTGTTTTACTTTGAATTTTAACTAAAACTTTTAAAAGCGAAGATATTTTGTCAGAGGAATCCTTTCAATGCTTCAGGCTTTTGTTGTATCCCATTTTTTATGTTAGTGCTGTTGAACTTTGGTAATTTTGGAGAAAAAACACAGCTACAGTTATCAATAACTCAAGTTTTATTTTCTGATTTCAGTCAAAAGCCACAGTTTCTAACTAAGAAACACTCTTAAGTTCTCCATTGCCTTTCAGCTTTAGCAGAAAACCTAGCACTAGCGCTCAACTTATAATAAGACTTTCAGGGTAAGACCTATGACCTGAAATCTGTCAGCTGAAAAGGTTCAAGTATCTCCCATACAGAAACTTTATGGCTGTTCTAAATTTACAGAAATTTTATTCTGAGAGCAGTTTTAACACCTACATGACAAATTCCTAAGACCAGAATCCCATCCTGCTGCTGTTAATGTGCTAAATGTTTCATCAGCCATAGCAGTTTTCAAATCCACTGATAAATACAAGAGCAATTTTGGTCTATACCCCTTCAACCTACTTTCCTGTCCTTTCTTAAATACTGCATCTCTCCACTTTTGTTGTACCTCTGATAGTCTCATTTCCTATTCTGTCCTTTTTGTAACTCCATACGCTTATCTCAACATTCGTTCCCTTTATCCTGACTAGTCTCCCAGTTCCTGCTGCTGAAAAACATCCCCACAGCATGATGCTGCCACCACCATGCTTCACTGTAGGGATGGTATTGGCCTGGTGATGAGCGGTGCCTGGTTTCCTCCAAACGTGACGCCTGGTATTCACACCAAAGAGTTCAATCTTTGTCTCATCAGACCAGAGAATTTTGTTTCTCATGGTCTGAGAGTCCTTCAGGTGCATTTTGGCAAACTCCAGGCGGGCTGCCATGTGCCTTTTACTAAGGAGTGGCTTCCGTCTGGCCACTCTAACATACCGGCCTGATTGGTGGATTGCTGCAGAGATGGTTGTCCTTCTGGAAGGTTCTCCTCTCTCCACAGAGGATCTCTGGAGCTCTAACAGAGTGACCATTGGGTTCTTGGTCACCTCCCTGACTAAGGCCCTTCTCCCCCGATCGCTCAGTTTAGATGGCCGGCCAGCTCTAGGAAGAGTCCTGGTGTTTTTTTTTTTTTTTAAATGTATATTTTTAAACAATAACCCTCCAAACGCTCTGGGTCATTGATCATTTTAAATCAAATTAAAATACAAACTGTCCGGGTCCAAATTTTATAGTTAATGATTAGATCTACTAGGAACATCACAGCCCGTTCATCCATAATTACTCCAAACTTTAAAAAAAAAAAAAACCTAACGGACTTTTGATTTCCACCCTCCTCTGACTCACAATTCCTGTCTACTCATAGTCCAGTTTTTCTGCCCAAATCTAATTGCTCCCATCCTCTCAACAAACTACACAAATTTCCCGAAATTACTCCCATTCACTTTCATAAGACTAAAACCTTATTCCTAAGACTAAAACCTTACCCCATTATCTCAAACTTAAAGCCCTATTCCACTATTTTAGGCTTAGGGCCTAACCCCACTATTTTAACCTTAGAGCCTAACCTCACTGTCTTAGGCTAAAAGCCTAATCTCACTATTTTAGGCTTAGAGCCAACCCCCCCTATTTTAGGCTTAGGGCCTAACTCCACTATCTTAAGCTTAGGGCCCTCTCCACTATCTTAAGCTTAGGGCTCCTCTCCACTATCTTAGGCTCAGAGCCCCCACCCCCCTGAGGTTAAGGTAAGGGTTTGGGCAAGGGTGGGCCCCTATTTACTTCTCCATCCCAAGATAAGGGCCCACACCCCCCTGGGTTAAGATAAGGGTTTGGGTAAAGGCAGGACATCTTCCTATCTATAGTCCGAGAATACTTGAGAAAAAACAAACAATACACCGTAATACAAACCCATACGAATCAGGCCATCCCTCAATCAAGGCTAAATAACCCGAATCCTATGACAACAAACAACTAAAGACTAAAAAACAGACAAGTTCAATCGCCCCCTCCAGACAGCACACTAAAAACTGCTCAAAGTTTTATTCAACCAACAATTGACTAGCTCATGAGCAGAATCTGAGCCTAAGCGATCCGGGCAATCCACCTCCCTGTATAATTTGAATCTAGGAATGAGGATCACCCTTGTCATATCACATCTCAGAAGCTGCTCATTAAAGTTGAATATCTTTCTGTTCACCACCGGATCAGCCGTGAGAGGAATCTGAGCTAAGAAAATTTGTGCATAAACAAAAATGTTCCTCAAAGTGGGAAAAAATTTTGACCACTGTATTTGCAGTTTGGCCCCAGTTGAGGCCTGCATCACATCCCAATAACCAGCTAAGACAACGACTCTCCTCACCCCCAAAGTATTCGGGCTTTTATTGAGATGCCGTAATAGTGAAGTCAGTGTCATTTTACTGACCGTGATCAAATGCACATTATTATGTATCTTATTCTGGAAATTGACAAACGTGCTATCTGCTAAAATCAAGGTCTCTTTATCAAAGTCTGCAGGCAAGGGGGCCAAGTCCTCACAATGGCTAATTTTCATATTGGAGGTATCCGTATCAATCGACTCCTCGGAAGAATCCTGGGAGAGATCAATCATCATTTGTCCTCCAAAAGGTGAAAAATTTTTCTTTTCCAATTGAGTAGAGCTTGAGGCCTTATCCTCAGCTTGAATTGACTGTACCTGATCTTGCCTCTCCCAACCTGCAGAATGTGAAACCAAGGAGACATTCTGTATATGCCCAGACTCCCCCACAGTGATGGGTGTAGATGTAACAGAAATCCCAAAGTTTTTTTTTATTATTTTTTACCTCTCCTGCTCTTTGTACTCTCTCCACCACTGGAGGGCCCAACGCCAACGGAGCCGCAGCCTGTGAATTTTGCGGATCCGACTCAGCAGACACCGATCCCCCCCAGATCGGAAGAAGACATACGGCAAGCAGTTTGATCTGTAATGAGAAGCACCTCTTGTTTCTTAGAGCTGATAAAAAAGTGCTGCCTGAAAGAAACGAGGGAAGAAGCTGTCAATTTGTTTCTATATTTCCTCTTTGCCATCGAAATGGCTTTGGCTTGAGCCAATTCATCTGCTACTGGCAATTGTTTGCAGAAATTTTGTATGACCTGGTCATAATGGTCCCTTAACACATTTTGCAACCAAACATCAGTGTTACTCTTAATTTTAGAAGCAGTTACTGAATTGTGTGATGCAGGTTTAATAAAATTAGTTCATCTTTCTACCTGTTTTGCCAGACTAAAATCCTTTCCACTCCTTCCTTGAGGCTAACAGTGGCATTTTTAAAACTCTGGTTATCTTCTTCCAGCAATTGTGAAAAAAGCACAAAATCACTTTTTAATAAAGAATTTTACAGAGCTAACTTTAAACAGAAAAGAACATGTAAATAAAGAATTGTAAATCAACAGTTTCTTCTGTAGCGAAGGGGATGTGGATGGCATAGAAAAGAGCTACAAAGCTGTAAGTTTCCTTTGCAAAATGTCGGTAATGGAGAGAGAGAGCTAACTTGCTTAAATTCATTTCTAATAACTGTACAGCTAAACCCAAGTTTTTACCCTGATGAAAAAATGAGAAGGCTATTTTTTCCAAATTAGGGGCTCTAAAAAGAAAATAAGGTTCTATAAAATGTGTAATCTAAAACTTGCCACTTTACTGCAGACATCAATCAGCACTTGTCCTCTGTTTTTGAGCCATTTCAAAATAAATCAACTAAAATGTTTCTATGGAGGCACATAATAGCGAAGATTCTGCCTCAAAAACAGTTTAGGCACAATCTGCTGCCATTTCTTTAGCCTCAACTCGGTTTGTTTTAAAATGCCATCACCACCAGTAATCCGTGTAAACACATTGTTAAAACAGAAACGTTTTTTATATTCTAGTAGTAGATGAAAACATGTAGGCATAAACTATATAATGTATGAAGCCTGAAGTCCAAATATCATAGAAACTTTTTCACAAAAGGTACAAATATAACACAGCAATTGTGCTTTTATTCAAAAATATAACTGCAGAAACAAAAAGCCGCCTTAACACGCGACATTGACAGCCATTTATTTTGACTGCCTCCATGGCGCAATAGACTCAGTTGCCGACAGAGAATCAAAAGGTCGTAAGTTCGATCCTACACCACTCCGTTTTGAGAAGTAAACTCCTCTTAGTCTTACTATTTTAGAATAAAAGCATACATTTGATTTCAGTCTGTAACAGCCGGTGTAATTTATGATCCTTGTAAAGGTTAGCTTTTTTTTTTAATTCACTTTTGATTTTCTCGGTCGCGTTCAGAATCAATCCATACAACCCCATCTGACACGGCTGTTTTCACATAAAGACACGCTATAGCTCTGCAGTTTACTTGTGACTGCATTCTCGTACCAATGTTTGTGAAATGAAGTGTCTGCGTGCACTTTTCGTGACATGCTCAAACACAGGAACATATGTTGGTGTAAAAGTATAACAAAACAAGTGCACTAGACTACCTGTATAACCGAAGAAAAAAGAAAGCAAGTTACAGTAGGTGATTGATACGACAGCTTGCATGGTGCAATGCTAAGAAGTGCTGATTTCCATTCTGTGCTATATAAAATCATCACATTCAAATATTAGATAGATAGATACTTTATTAATCCCAAGGGGAAATTCACAAACAGTTCCCACACACCCAAGGACCGTCCTTCCTACATTTACGACACGTGTACTTGTTGCCGTGTACACACCTCTCTGTGCTATGGTTCCTATTACACTGAATGAGCACCTGACACTGTACTTTCTTCCCTGGGGGAAGGTCCCACATCAGAGAATTTCCAATTCCTGCATAAATTCACACCCGATCTGACGCTGTTCGTTTTCAAATAATATTGCATTAGTGCGATGATATTTTCACATATATTGTCTCTTTCTTTCAGGGGTGTAATAGAAACCACAGCATAGAGAGAAGTGTGTACATTGCTTCTTACAGGACAGGAAAAGGCGATGGAAAAAGTGCACTTTTGTTATACTTTTACACCAATATATGTTCCTGTGTTTGAACGACACGGGCAGATGGGGAGTGTCTGATTATTGCATATAGCGCCGAAGTTACTGCTCTTTACCATTCTCTCCTCTGCATGTCCTGGAGTACAAAAGAAACAGCATACAGCAACAGGCGGGGACTGGCAGGAACACTCAATAAAACTGAATAAAAAGAAAAGCAAGTGACGGTGAGATACAAAGAAGGCAGCTTCGCCAGCGTTTGTGTGTCAGAACCCAATTGGTGGGGTCTGGGGGGGTGTTTGGCGTTAGTATGCATCGTGGTACACTGCAGAGCTATAGCGCGTCTTTAGTGAAAACAGCCGTGTCAGATGGGGTTGTATGGATTGATTCTGAATGCGACTAAAAGAATCAAAAGTGAATTAAAAAAAAAAAAAACAAAGCTAACCTTTACAAGGATCATAAATTACACCGGCTGTTACAGACTGAAATCAAATGTATGTTTTTATTCTAAAATAGTAAGACTAAGAGCAGTTTACTTCTCAAAACGGAGTGGTGCAGGATCGAACAAGCGACCTTCTGATTCCCACTCGGCAGCTGATTCTATTGCTCCATGGAGGCAGTCATAATAAACTGTTGTCAATGTCGCATGTTAAGGTGGCTTTTTGTTTCTGCAGTTATATTTTTGAATAAAAGCGCAATCGTTGTGTTATATTTGTACCTTTTGTGAAAATGTTTCTATGATATTTGGACTTCAGGCTTCATACATTATATAGTTTATGCCTACATTTTGTCATCTACTACTAGAATATAAAAAACGTTTCTGTTTTAACAATGTGTTTACACAGATTACTGTAGAAACGGAACAGACATGAAATGCGTGTGTTCCAAACAACGATCTATTATTTCACTCTAAAACTCCACTTCACTCCCAGATACTCAAATTAAGGCATGAGCTGGGAGAAGTTCATGCACGTTCTAAATTGGTGGGGGGATGGAATAGCCGGCTGCTTCTAGCTTCTCTTTATCAGCACATTTAGAGGACAAAGGATGCTGGCGGAGAGGTGAGAAGGGATTTAAGAAGCGATTTAAGGTGGGACGAATTTACGAGTTTTTTCGTAGGCTCCGGTAATTCTAGTGTTAAAACATTTTAACACAATGTTTAAAAAATGTAAATAAAATTATGCACACCCATACCTGTACACTGCTGACGTAATGTTCCTCTCAAATGCTTAAGCTGTTTAACTGTGAACCACACGCCTAATTCTCTGTTATCTCCATCCATTGTTTTTCTTTAACTGCTTTATCCTAATCAGGATTATGGGGGAAGTTGGAGTCTATCCCAGCAAGCATCGGGTGCCAGTCCAGCGTGTGATGAGCACACAGACACACACATTCAAACCCCTCACACAACAAAAACCCACGGGCCATTTTAGCATTGGCAAATCACTTATCCTGCATGCATTTGGACTGTTGGAGGAAGCTGGTGCACCCAGAAGAACCCCACTTAGACAGGGTGAGAACATGCAGAGTGCTTACTGTGAGGTAGTACTGGCACCTCCGTGACACTCATGTTACGACCAGTAACTACTAAACTAATGCATGAAAAAGCCACTTGAGTAGACTGCTACTCTGAAAGTGAATGTTCATGTATTATTTGCATTGGGCTGAATTCTGTTAAAGGTTTGGGGCAACACCACAACTCCATACGTTGTAAATGAAAAATAATAAAGTTCTTTTCAACAAAAAAGACATGAGTCACTTCCAGTTAAATACAGGCCAGGCAGGGAGAGGAGGATACAGGTGGATAGCCACCAGAAGTGACGTCAAAGGTAGTAAGGATATCAATTATCGGGTCTGCAGAGGCAGGAAGAGAAGAGGTATAGTAGACAGCACCACCCTGTGGACTGTTGAGGTTTAGATTAGGGATCAATGTGCCTTGTTTCTGGTTTTATAACTATTAACTATGAGAAGCAGATGCTTTACATCTTTTTTCAGTGGCTTAGAGAGGCACTTTTATTTTAAAGGCCATTGTTTTTTGTTTTTAATGTGGCCTGCTTGTTTTTGACTTGCCTTGTTTGCTATGAACCAAGGATGTTGTGTTTTTGAGGGCACTGAGTAAACACGCTTTTGTTTGGGGACATGGCAGTTGTGCTGGGCCTTCTGGTTGACAAAAGTCTAAACAAGATTCCAAAAGCCTTCAAGGCCCGTAATCTTCAATAAAACTTAGCAAGCTTGCATGCTAGTATATAAACATTTTATACATAAAAACAATTTTAAATTGCATTTAAATTTATGTCTTATGAATATTCTAGATGAACAAGTTAAAAGCAAGCTGCACTGTGTCTGCTAGTTTGAACTATGCAAGGGTTTAAGAGTTGATTTATTAAACAGCCTTTTGCATTCATCTCCTGTGGCTCAGCCCCTGTGCTGGCAAGTCAGACAATATGAGGCTGTGCGCTCATAGGCTGTCACATTGACGTGTGTGTGTGTGTGTGTATGTGAATACAGTGGACCCTTGACTTACAAACTTACAAACTCAATTCGTTCACGAGGGCTGGTTGTAACTCAAGTTGGTTGTAAGTCAAGACTATTTTTTTCCATAAGAAATAATGGAAATAACCATAATGCGTTCCAAACCTCCCACTGCAACACTTACCTTTTCATAAAAAAGGGTTATATAATGTGCATAATTTACCAAATACACCAATTATTTTTCTAATGTACTAACCAAAAAGTTATAAAAAGTGCCTAGCCTACCAGAAACAACAATTTCACACTGCTTGGGCTCACTCACTCTCTCTCTCTCTCTCTCATTAGAAAATCAGGTGCCCTACTCTGCTCTCTCTCTCTCTCTCGCTCGCTTACTCGCTCTCGCTTACTCGCTCTCTCTCTCTCTCACTCGCTTACTCGCCCACTCGCACTCTCTCTCTCTCCCACTCACCTCGCTCACTCGCTCTCGCTCTCTCTGTCTCGCCGCCCACTCGCTCTCTCTCTCTCTCTATCTCACTCGCTTACTCGCCCACTCGCTCTCTCTCTAAACGCTTCATATACAATCACAACACGCATCGAACACGGGGCAAAACTTTTTCGCAATTTTCTTTGTAAAAATTAGGGTGCGCGTCTTACACGAGGGTGCGTGGTACATGAGTAAATATGGTATTAGCGGGATCGGTCACATGAACACCACTCTCATATTTCCACACAATTTCCTTCTTCGTTTTGATTGTGATCGCTTTCTTTACCTTCGTTACCTTCTCTTACTTTCTTAGCAATTATGCGTCTTGCTTGCCATGGTCTTAGTGAATTATATAAATATATATAGATAAATTGCTGCACTGACCGAAATTACGTCCACAAGCACATGTATCTGGGCTCCGACTGACGCTTACGAACGCTCTCGGCTGTTTGTTTACAATCGCACAAGCGGATACACGTGACCGCATTGGGTCGTAACGCAAGATGTTGGTCATAAATCAAAACAAAAATTTTGGTCGTAAATCAAGTTTTTCGAATGTCAGGCCGGTCGTATTTCAAGGGTCAACTGTATATATATATATATATATATATAGAGTCTATATGTCAATGCTTCCTCCTGAATAAATATCTTAATTAATGAAGTTACAGCAAAACATAGATATTATATCAGCTGGCTTTGAGCAATATAAGAATTTAAGGGTTCATTAGTAAAACATTGTATTTTTCTTTTTAGCACAGTTCTTGCCTGCTTCCAGCTCCAGCAGCTTAGCCCTTATCAGTGAAGCTACGTGCTGCACTTATCAGTACAGCTGCCAATGGTTTTAGCCTTACGGGATAAATCTCTGAAAGTATTATAATTTACAGCCCAAATGGGTGCATGCCATCAATGACAGCCAGAGAGTGTTTATATATTTAAGAGGTCTTTATTGTACTGAAGCAATTGAATATTTTACCTTCACTCTGACTACATGTATTGATAGGAATCACTTCAACTTATGCATGATGAAGATTTCAGTAGGAGTAAATTGCCATCAGCAAACCTGACAGTCATCCATATCCATATTTAAGGCACCCTCTACAATAAAAGTCCATTTTGTTTCTGGCTATAACTGTGAATGGCCAAAAGAGCACAAAGGTTTGCTAAGATGAAGATGAAGCTGACAGAGATGATGAACTGATAAAACAGCAATGTCCACACTAGACTCTGAGGATACATCTGTACAAGGAATAAAAATGATCTTCAGGATAACCTTTTCCTTAGCTATACATGTAGTGTTGCAAAAATCATGGAAGTCTTCATCTTCCTATTTAAGATTAAAGCATCTATTTAGTTGAAATTTGTCTTTCAGAATCAGCTTAAGGCAATCAACAGAATTTGGAACGGTGCGGCATTTAATTTTATGAATGTCCAGTTCTGAGATGAATACACGTAGCAGCATCTTTATTTAATAAGGACCTTTCATAAATGGCCCAGAGCTTGTGAAAAGAGGAGAAGACCCATGATAAGATTCATGAAATGATTATCAGTATTTACTAGTGATGTTTTCTGGTAGTGTTCTAGAGTACTGTCCAAATCAATTGGGGAATCGTGTTTTCTAAAAAAGGTTAAAATACTGCCACAGACGGCAGAATTACAGGACAGATGGTCACCAGACTTGCAAAAATATAGTAGTGATTCTTCTGGCGAACACAACGCTGCACGTTCCAGGTATGAAAAGAAGGCACATGTATATGTACATTCATGCAATATGGCAAATATAGCTTTATGTGTGCGTAAATGAAAATTGGAATAACATTTTATCACAAGAATAACGTGAAAAATATCCACAAGTCAGCTGTTCCATGTTTAATGTTTCCTTTACAGGTTTCATGACCTGCTCTCCTAAAATCATTTGGTACATTGACCCCAGTTCCCCTGGGACATTCCAGGACACTTGTTCTAAAATAATAATAATAATAATAATAACACCACCACATTTTAAAGTAGGAAGGTTTTAGGATTAACGATTAGTTTTCCTGATATTCTGTATGGATACAGAAGATGCAATTCATTTAGCTCATGGGACTCCACAACCATAAACTCTTTCACAAGTTCATAACCCCCTGGTGCTCAGTGTACCATGCTTTGAAGAGTTCAAACACACATGAGTTTCTGTTGGACACAATAAGAATTTGAACAACTTTTCCAAAGTCTGCTAGTCCAGCCCAGTGCCTCACAGACAAAAACATGCCCTCAGAATAGTTTGTTCCATACAGATATGCACGGATTGCAAGAGATACTATAATAATGTTTGAGTGTTTCAACTCTATAGCTTGTTTAATTTTGTTCTCAAATGTGCCCGCTGAAACATGGAAAACATGAGCTACTTCCAGGTCTGGTCTGAAAAGATTTGATGGATCCTTAATGGTCGTCTTCTTCTTCTTCTTCCTCTTCGACTGCTCCTGTTAGGGGTTGCCACAGCGGATCATCTTCTTCCATATCTTCTTGTCCTCTGCATCTTGTTCTTTAACACCCATCACCTGCTTGTCCTCTCTCACCACATCCATAAACCTCCTCTTAGGCCTTCCTCTTTTCCTCTTCCCTGACAGCTCTATCCTTAGCATCCTTCTCCCAATATACCCAGCATCTCTCCTCTGCACATGTCCAAACCAACACAATCTCGCGTCTCTGACTTTGTCTCCTAACCGTCCAACTTGAGCTGACCCTCTAATGTCCTCATTTCTAATCCAATCCATCCTCGTCACACCCAATGCAAATCTTAGCATCTTTAACTCTGCCACCTCCAACTCTGTCTCCTGCTTTCTGGTCAGTGCCACTGTCTCGTATGCTAATGAAAGTTGGTGCTTTGTAGCTAGAGTGAGCAAAATGTTTTGGGAGCTATGCTTAGCTTCCAAGCAAATTGTTCAGAAATCAATCAGAGGTCCAAATCTGCAAATTAATACAGGATAACATTCTAAAAAGTAATGTTTTGGAAGCAGACTGTAATTTGGAAGCAGGTCTTTTAATAACAGTGTGATGTTAAATTTTAGACTCATCTGAAAAATGCTCACAGGCCAGCTGCTCTACAATCTGTTTAAGGTACCTCTAGGGTATTGCATTACCAACCATCAATGGCAGTCACCTCAGTTTTTGTGACAATTTCCACCAACTGAACGTTTTGATGAACATGTTTTTGGAATTTGTTGGGGTTGTTGAGAATTTCGAATAAAGATCAATGTACATTATTATTAGTTTCAGCATAGGCTTTAAAAGCTACAACTAATTTTAACATAACGGCTGCTGGGCCTGTCCTCTGCGACCATCCTGTCTTATTACTTGCTTGGTTTTGAGTTTCTGTGGGCCCAGGACATAGTGTTCTGTGAAGGAGGTGAGCTAAAGAGCAGTCAGATTTTGTTTTGGGAACACAGGTGCCTCTAAGACAAAACAAGCTTCTCCAAGATTCGAAGGCCTTTAATTATGAGAACACTAGGCAAGCTGACACGTTAATCACATAAACATATTAAAACATTAGAACGTTAGAACACTCTGGACGAGAACAGGCCAATCAGCCCAACAAAGCTCGCCAGTCCTATCCACTTATTTCTTCCAAGAAAACATCAAGTCGAGTTTTGAAAGTCCCTAACGTCTTACTGTCTACCACACTACTTGGTAGCTTATTCCAAGTGTCTATCGTTCTTTGTGTAAAGAAAAACTTCCTAATGTTTGTGCAAAATTTACCCTTAACAAGTTTCCAACTGTGTCCCCGTGTCCTTGATGAAGTATAAGTGTATATATATATATATACAGGGTGGTCCTGATCTAATTATGCAGATACAGATCGTTTGATTTATGTGGGGACGATTCCAGTTCGGCACAAAGTCGATTCTTCATGTCGTCAGTTTGCACACTTCTCGATGGTCCGGGATTTTTCGTTGTGATTTTCTATGTAATAAACTTAATAAGTTATAGCATAATGAAAATTGCATATTTATATCTGGACCACCGTATATAAGTATATAGATGACATTTAAATTTATATATTACAGCTCATCGATACCTTAGACAAACAAATTAAATCATGCAATTTGTATTGTGTTAGCTAGCTGGAGCTTTATTGAAGCTGAAGAGTTGATTATTGAAGGCTAGGGCCTTTCTCTTGTTTTTAAGAAGGTCCATGCAAGCTTTTGGGGGCCTGTTTCCATCGCCAGTAGCTCATTCCCTGGGCTTCCAAGTCAGAGATTGTGTGGCTGTGCGCCACTGCCTGGGTTTACAGGCCTTCATATTAACATACATACGTATGTTTTAGATAAGCATTTAAGTGTGTATGTCATTTCTTCTTTATGAATTATCTATACTAATAAAAGGCAAAGCCCTCACTCACTCACTCACTGACTCATCACTAATTCTCCCACTTCCCGTGTGGGTGGAAGGCTGAAATTTGGCAGGTTCATTCCTTACAGCTTCCTTACAAAAGTTGTGCAGGATTTATATCGAAATTCTACGCGTAATGGTCATAACTGGAAGCAGTTTTTCTCCATTTACTGTAATGGAGATGAGCTTGAACGCCGTGGGGGCGGAGTTTCGTGTGACATCATCACGCCTCCCACATAATCACGCAGTACATAGAAAACCAGGAAGAGGCCCAAAAAGCGCTGAAGAAAACATGCATTATATAATTTAGAAGGCAGCGAAACAATAAGAAGCGAGCGAGTGACATATACAACCATATTCATGAGTTCTGCTGCTTGAAACAAAGCACGATGTAAACCTACACTTTAAATTAAGTTCATAGACAGGCTGCGCTGGCGTTTGTAATTTAGTGCCTGCCCATATAAGGCGTCCGTCAGCGGCAATCCAATAGCAAACTCACTAAATATTCACGGGTTAAGGACTGTGTTTATGGAGAGGAAGATGAGATGGTCAGGGTGGTGTTTGACACAAACTCAGCGAAACTGCGAGAGAAAGTTTTAAGTGCCAGGACTAAGGTAACATTAAATACAGCCATGGACATAGCACGAGATGGCACCAGCACAGCTGGGAACCCGATGCATGTACACCGGCGGCTCACGTGAACTGGCGCAGTGCACAGATAAAAGCAACAGTTCCAAAGAGCTGAACAAAAACCAAATTACGCAATTGAAAGGCAGCAAAAATATGAAGCGTCTGATACATACAAGCATATTCATAAATCCAACTACTGCGGAAACAAAGCACCGCGGTGGAAAAAGTCAATGTCCGCTAAAGGAAGACAGTGTAAAAAAAAACCCGTGCATGCAGTGTGTCAGGTCTCAGATAAAGAAGAAGACGAGCTGTTTATTGATGCAAGAAACGAATCGATGAATGAAACCTGTCATCTTTACAGCGATTGACAAACACGGAATGTAACTTGAACACAACACATCCTACAAATACGAACCTGATTGAAAGAAATAATGATAATCAAATCCTTGATGACAGCAACACTCAATAACACTCACAAAACAAATACTGTATATTGACAGTCATGTTACGTTATTTTAAAATGTTCCCTTTTCTTTTCTAGCTTTTTAACACACTACTTCTCCGCTGATACGGGGTATATATATATGTATATATATATCCCGATCTACATACTCGAATAATGGATACTTTATTCACCATCAATGATTGTTTTGGTAAAGCCATACAGTTTATTTATTTTTGTATAGCCCAAAATCACACAGGAAGTGCCGCAATGGGCTTTAACAGGCCCTGCCTTTTGACAGCCCCAGCCTTGACTCTCTGAGAAGACAAGGAAAAACTCCCAATAAAAACCTTGTAGGGAAAAATGGAAGAAACCTCGGGAAAGGCAGTTCAAAGAGAGACCCCTTTCCAGGTAGGTTGGGCGTGCAGTGGGTGTCAAAAGTAGGGGGTCAATACAATACAATATACACAACAGAACAATTCCTTAAGACAGCATAATAAAAATTTTAGAATTACGGTTTAACAGTAGATGATATGACATAATTAGGTTTGGATATTTTTAGAGTCCTGGAGACCTCATTCATCTAGCTGCATCTCCATTTGGCCATGCCACGGCTGAAACATTGCTCCGATGAAAGGACCTCTCTTTCCCATGATTCCTGTGATCCTCCATCAGGGATGACTTTACCATAGGCAGGCAAACAACTTGGCAGGTGGGCCGTGGCACCAATGGCCACGCATACTCAGTGTATTCATTAGATGAACGGTAAAAAAGTAAGAGCGAGGGGAGGATGACTTATTGAGGCATGCAGGCTGTAGTGCGCGTCAACTCTATCTGAATTGCGCGATCACATTTGAAAAAATATATCTTTTCAAGTTCTATTTAGTCCATATGTGTCAAACTCAAGGGCCGCGGGCCGGATATAATTACACGAGCGAGATCATTTTATATACTGTATTATTGTTATTAATGGCCCGGGTATATGAGCGCTGGTAACACAATAAACTACAGATCCCATAATGCAGCGCTTCAGCTGCCTTGCCGAACACTTACCGTTAATCAAGTCTAGCTTATGATGCTGCAAGTTATTGCGAAGCTAGCTCACACGATGATGATGAGAAAAGTTGATTCTGAAAATAGAGCCTTTAAAAACCGATGGGAGGCTGAGTATATGTTTACTGAACCCGTGTGTCTCATTTGTGGAGCTAATGTGGCTGTAATTACAGAATTTAATCTAAGACGGCACTATGAGACAAAACATCAGGGTAACCTGAAAGACCTGAATGCATTGCAGAAGATACAGAAAGCAGCATAATTAAATAAGAATCTGACACTTCAGCGGACGTTTTAACCCGTGCACAATCACAAAGTGATTTCAAGTGAAGCTGCTTTTATGGGAGACACAAATGCACCAGTGCAACTTGCCCCACTTTCCCTGTTGCCAAGTAATGTTAAACCAAGTCGTCACTACGGTGTTCCCAAATACGCACTTTGCTGATAAACTGAGCGCACTGAGTTTGCACGGCTTTGGTGACTTTGAAGAACAAAAAGTCCGTCTGCATGCGGCTCGAACCTTGTGCATGTTTGGTAGCACATATCTGTGTGAGAAGCTCTTCTCAGTGATAAAGACTAACAAAACAGCACACAGGAGTCGCCTCACTGATGAGCACCTGCAATCCATCCTGAGAATCTCCACAACACAGAACCTCACAGCAAACAGAAACGAACCTGTGGCCAAAAAAAGATGCCAGGCGTCCAGCTCTAAAATGACATATGAGCAAAGACAACTGAATGATTTGATTTGTTATTGCTGAAAGAACACATTTTATTTATATTTCCAGGTTTTGTTATGCAGCATGTTCATATTTGAATTTGTATAATTTTGACAGGATATATTTTTATGGAGAGCAAAATCTTTTGGGATATTTAAAATCTAAGTTTATTTTTTATATAAAATTACATAAGAGTAAAGAAATTTGAATGTTTGTTCTTTTAACGTTTACTGTATTTCTAACTTGTATAATTTAGACAGGATATATTTTTATGGAGAGCAAAATATTATAAGTTGTTTAAGGTTTGAGTTGATTTATTCACGAATAATATTTCTGTCTGTTTTTACCATTCCTACCAAAGATATTTCTGTCGAATAAATAAAAATTCCGTCTATTTAAAATTTAAATAGAACTTGAACAAATACGATAGTTCATAATATCCACGCAGACTTGCACGTAAGAGCGGGAGTTATCCGTTTTAACAAGCAGCGTATTGCACTGATACGAAATAGCTGTGTGTGTATATATGTGTGTGTGTGTGTGTATATATATGACAGTAATACTCATCACTCACAACAGTGACAAAACAATTACATTGACAATCATGTTACGTTATTTTCAAAATGTTTCCTTTTCTTTTCATTGCTTCTTTAACACACTACTTCTCCGCTGCGAAGCGCGGGTATTTTGCTAGTAATAATAATAAATCACGTCACAGCAAGATGTATTTATATGGATACACCTTAATAAAATGGGAATGATTGGTGATATTAACTTCCTGTTTGTGGCACATTAGTATATGTGAGGGGGGAAACTTTTCAAGATGGGTGGTGACCATGGTGGCCATTTGAAGTCGGCCATTTTGGATCCAACTTTTGTTTTTCAATAGGAAGAGGGTCATGTGACACATCAAACTTATTGGGAATTTCACAAGAAAAACAATGGTGTGCTTGGTTTTAACGTAACTTTATTCTTTCATGAGTTATTTACAAGTTTCTCTTTGTTTACAGCCATTGACATGTCGCAGAGGTTAACACATGAGGAGCGGATAGAAATTGTGTTGATGTCTGGTGAATGCAGTAACCGGGTCATTGCAGCAGATTTCAATGCAAGACACCCTACGAGACCACCCATCTCCCATGCTACAGTTAGCAAACTGCTTGCTAAGTTTCGTGAAACTGGTTCAGTGTTGGATTTGCCAAAATGTGGACGCATGAAAACTGTCACTAATGAAGAAACATCAGTGGCTGTCCTAGCTTCATTCAGCAAGAGCCCACAGCGTAGCACTCGCCGCATGTCACTGGAGAGTTAGTTAGAACATCCCTTCGCGGATATTAGCTACTCACAAATGGCACCCTTACAAACTCCAGCTACTGCAGCATCTCAACGAGGATGACCCAGATCGGCGCACTGAATTTGCAGAATGGGCAAAACAAAAATTGGAACAGGACCATCAGTTTACGCAGAAGATTTTGTTCAGTGATGAGGCAAACTTTTATGTGAATGGTGAAGTTAACAAACAAAACCACCGCTATTGGTCTGACACTAACCCACATTGGATAGATCCCTCCAAGACTGTTGGAACAAAAAAATTGATGGTATGGTGTGGTATATGGGGTACAAAGATAGTGGGGCCATTCTTCATCAATGGAAACCTCAAGGCCACTGGATATGCGAAATTGCTACATGATGATGTGTTTCCCTCTTTATGCACTGAAGCTGGCACGTTCCCTGAGTTTTTCCAGCAAGATGGTGCACCACCACATTATGGGTGTCAGGTCCGAGCATTCCTAGATGAACAGTTTCCTGGAAAGTGGATTGGTCGTGGGCCAGTTGAATGGCCCCAAGGTCTCCCGATCTGACCCCCTTAGACTTTTATCTTTGGGGTCATCTGAAGGCAATTGTCTATGCTGTGAAGATACGAGATGTGCAGCACCTGAAACTACGGATACTGGAAGCCTGTGCTAGCATTTCTCCTGCGGTGTTGCTATCAGTGTGTGAAGAGTGGGAGAAGAGGGTTGCATTGACAATCCAACACAATGGGCAGCACATTGAACACATTTTATAAGTGGTCAGAAACTTGTAAATAACTCATGAAAGAATAAAGTTATGTTAAAACCAAGCACACCATTATTTTTCTTGTGAAATTCCCAATAAGTTTGATGTGTCACATGACCCTATTCCTATTGAAAAAACAAAAGTTGGATCCAAAATGGCCGACTTCAAAATGGCCACCATGGCCACCACCCATCTTGAAAAGTTTCCCCCCTCACATATACTAATGTGCCACAAACAGGAAGTTAATATCACCAACCATTCCCATTTTATTGAGGTGTATCCATATAAATGGCCCACCCTGTAGTTAGCTTTAAGCTATGTAAGAATTCATTGTTAAAGGCATGTACTTTTCCTTTCTGTCAAGCAGCCAGGATGCACAATGCCAAGGCTGTTGACAGCTCAGCTCTTATCAGAGAAGCTGCGCAAAAGGTTTTGTCAGTTGTTGTAAGAAAAAACACACCTCTCTTACTTAATGAATTTCAATGTCTGTGTGACTGTATTTTCACATCACTGCTCTTAGAAAGACAAGCTAGATACAGTATGGTCACTTTACAGATGAGCTCTACTGTATTGGTAAGTTAGAAATAACCCACAGACCTTGTGCTTCTTTCTTGACGTTCCTAACAGGTTACAAACTTCAAAATCATCTGTGTGTTTACTCCAAACGCTATGCTCAAATGATCTGATCATAGTACATTATTCCCCTTGCAATATAGCCCATCCTTGTATGTTTTAATCAACCCCTCAGTAGCTTGTCTGTTTTCAGATTGCAAGATTGTATCTAAACTGTCGTTATGAATTCAGAGAAGACTTTCAAAATTTGTAAATGAACAAATTTCTTTTTGAGAGACTAGGGGGCTTTGTTCCCTGCTTGCTTCACTCACCAACCCCCTGTGCTTGCGCTACGTGCTAGCCTGTTTGCGGTTCTGCCACTCACGTATGGGGATGCGGATGTACAATTTAAATAGATTTTTATTTTCATTCTATATAAAAGCGTCCTTCTGTCCCGTGAGTGCTACGCAGGCGCGGAGTTTCACACACGCCCCGTTCATTTTGCGATGCACGATGGGATTTGTAGTTTCGTTTTTCCAGGTAAAAGATGATTTTCTACTCCAGACTCTGCGATATCTTCTTCTTCTTTCTTACTATATAAAAGCAGTCGGGATTGTCCTTCCGTCCCGTGAGTGCAAAGCGTAGCAGTATTCCGCTTATTACAGACTTACTACTTGTGGCTTGAGGTACGAAGCGACGCGATGTGAGCAGAGTTCTGGTGCTCCCATCGTTCCCTTGCTTTTGTGCGCGATGCACTGGAAAAATAGACAAAATGATGTCTCTGGAAATAATTAATGTTGATGGAGTACAAATGCCTCACCGCGTAGTAAATATCAGGGGGGTTCAAAAGGGCGACCTCAATATAGAAAAAAAGTTTACATTTCATCACAAAAATAACAGAAACTACGAATATTAAAGTAATACCGCTCAAATATATAACCAAATTAATGAGTTTGTATAAAATATCAAATTGATCTACATATTGAATTGCCTTAAGAAGTGGTCAACTTAAAAGTCGGTCGCCTTAAAAGGCGGGTGAGCCTAGTTATTACATATGCATCAATGCAACATATAACTGCCCGTGATTGAATTACGTTTCTTTCTCTCTATTAAATAAAATGACAATGAATGTTTGACTCTGAGATTTGTTAGTTGTCTTTGCAAACGCTATTCTAATGGGAATCTGTAAACATTTTAATACGAATGGCATATCAAGATCCTCTTTGTTATCTAATGCAATCCGCGGAACGACATTACCTTTCTTGGGTACATCCTTCTTTCTCCAGCAATTCCTGCGTTGGAAGACCGGACAGAGTTAATGGTTGTAGATATTCTACGGGATATTCTAAGTTGATGTTTTTATCTTCTGCACCATCACCACCAAGTGTTTCTGCATAGTCTATTGATACAAATTTAACCAATTTGTCGTGTAACCGATGGTCTTTTTTGGCATTAATTTGTTTGACGTCCTCGTTTCTCAGTACTAGAGGACCATGGACTTGTTTGAAAATGTTTGAGAGGAGGGCGTGACTTGAAAAGATCTCTCTTCCAAAGAGTCTCGTCTCCAAAAAGTCCCGTCGCATCAAAGGATTTTTTTTATAAAATATAGAGATGAATCTAAAGCAAACTCAGTAGGCTCAATCACCTTAAAAGTGTGTTTGTAATAAGTGGTTTGTCTGTATTCAGAGCTTAAAGGTCCAGTATTTGACAGGAAACTTAAAGGATTTGTTTGTCGTGATATTTTCAAATTTAGCAAAGGTGACTTACACATTTACAATCCAGCCATTCTTGGTCAATAGTCTTTCAATTCATTTTGGTGTTAACTTTTCAGCTATTGAGGAAATTCAGCACAATTTTTTCACAATTTCCTGAATGCTTGCTTTGAAATACATGGAGAACTGTTTGCATCCAGAGAAACAGAACTCTTTGTGCTGAAGAAAACAACAATGTCTTCATCATATCCACCGGACTGTGACTGTTAGAAGTCAATGGGCTCTGAGTCAGGCATGAAGTCTGTGCCTTCAGAGTTCCAGATATCTGAAGTGTGTGACTTTGGTAAATCACATTACACAAATTCTGTATGGTGCAGCTGTGATGATTTCTGCTCTTGTGAGCATGGAATGGACTGTAATCAGAGGACTCAAAACGGGCATCTTTTAAAGGAAATGTGACAGACTATTTATGATATGTTTCTTCAAGTGTGTGAAACACTGAGAAACACTACAAGAGTATGTGAATTCCCCCTTGGGATTAGATAGATAGATAGATAGATAGATAGATAGATAGATAGATAGATAGATAGATAGATAGATAGATAGATAGATAGATAGATACTTTATTAATCCCAAGGGGAAATTCACATACTCTTGTAGTGTTTGTCATTAATAAAGTATCTAAGTCTCTAGAAAAAGTACAGAGGTCACAGTTAAGTTTGACGCTGTAGTGCCGGCCTCAACAGAGGGCTGATGGTCTCTGCTCAGATGTTTCTGCAGAGCAAAGTCCCTCCTGAAGGAGCACACACAGTCTTTGTAGATGCAGGGCAGAGGACAGCTACTTGTGTGAATGTTAGTGAATTATAAGCAAATGTTGGTCGTGTGATGAGAAAAGAGAGAATTTACAACTCCATCTCATGAGAGCTCCCGATCAAATAAGCAGACAAAAAATCGGAGATGTTTCTGTTTACAAAATGAGAAAACCTTTTAGCAACAATGGAACGTCATTCTATAAGCAATGTGCCTATAGGAAATGGGAGCTGTGCTCATCCCTCCTCAGATGGGTTCTTCTGCTCCCAGTATAAAGTTGCATTTGACTGTCTCCCTTAACGCTTGATGGAAGCTGCTTGGTCGAGTGAGGTGGACTTGTTGCCGCAGACTTTCTGGTACTAGTCCCCATAAGAATGTGTCCCGTGCAAGCTCATCTTCAGCCATACAAGTGGGGATAGGAGCGTCTGACTAAGGCTTATCTTGGCTGCAAATGCTTTTATTTTTAAACCACCTTGTACCATGGAGTTAAAGTGCATGAAAGCATAAATGTCTTGGTACAGTTGAGTTTGGCATGGAAAAGACATTATTGTTGTTACTATTTCCATTTTACTATAATTACATTTCAATTTACATTTTATTTATATATTGTCACACACATGCAATTGGGAGACAACTGAAAGGCCTTAAGAATAGTACTACCATGCCAGACCAGAGGGTGGCAAGCTGCACTAACTCTCTCAGTCTTCTGCAGACCATCCATGGGAAATCTCGCCAGGTCCCAGCACCTGTGATGACGTCACTTCTAGTTCCATCACCATGAATGACGTCACGTCCGGTTCTGGCGTCAAAAATGACGTCACTTCCAGTTTTGAAGACATCACTCTCTGTCACAGCACCAATGGCCACGTCACTTCTGGTCCAGAAGACGTCACTTTTGGTTCCAGTCCCGATGACGTCCCTGACTGGTCCCGGACTTAAAAGCTGCCATCTTTTCATATTACCTTCAGTTTGATTTTGGACTCAAACCTGTGAACATCACATCTACTTTCAACCCTTTTCGCAGCCAAGGCACAATGTACAGGTAGCTGCCCCAAACCTTTTTTATGTCTGTGGTCTGCTTTTGTAACAATATATTAAAAGGGTATGTGCTTAACGTTGAAGAAAGCAAACTTGAAACCCTTCTGAAAGATGGCATTTTTGACTATCCTTATACAGAGATCCCTATCATCTTTTAAAGAAAAAGCAGCTCTGGACCCTCATAAATGGATGAAAGATGTTTGGCATGGAGCATGAGCTAAAGCAAAAAGAGGAATGGTACAGAAAAGTGAGCAGGCAGGAACTGATCAGAAACAACATCGATGTAATCCTGCATCTGTACTTAATCAACACGGTTTTGTGTTCCACAAGGAACAGATATAGTACATCTGCAAGGCTATATATAAAAAGCTGTTAATATCCAACATTAAAGCCAAAATAGACAAAAGGGTTACTAAAGGGGATGTAGAAGTGACCCATGAGGAATTATGAATTGATTCCACCAAGCACTTTTAGCCCTCATAATACCACATTAACTGTGATGAGCCTTCGCAACCTTCTCAGTGACCACAACCAGAATTTCTGATCATAGTGACCTAGCCGCTGGGTTATTTCTTTGTTACAGTTAGTGTTCTCATATACAAGTATGTACATTTTTCTTTCAGGAATTTACTTCTCTGGTGTCTGTACATGGGACAAAAAAAAAAGAAAAAATCTGCCCTCAAAGTAACTGGTGAGCGATAGATGGGTCACTGCAGTGTGCCATATTTATATCACAAGTCACATACAGTGGTGTGAAAAACTATTTGCCCCCTTCCTGATTTCTTATTCTTTTGCATGTTTGTCACACAAAATGTTTCTGATCATCAAACACATTTAACCATTAGTCAAATATAACACAAGTAAACACAAAATGCAGTTTTTAAATGATGGTTTTTATTATTTAGGGAGAAAAAAATCCAAACCTACATGGCCCTGTGTGAAAAAGTAATTGCCCCCTTGTTAAAAAATAACCTAACTGTGGTGTATCACACCTGAGTTCAATTTCCATAGCCACTCTTGGCCTGATTACTGCCACACCTGTTTCAATCAAGAAATCACTTAAATAGGAGCTGCCTGACACAGAGAAGTAGACCACAAGCACCTCAAAAGCTAGACATCATGCCAAGATCCAAAGAAATTCAGGAACAAATGAGAACAGAAGTAATTGAGATCTATCAGTCTGGTAAAGGTTATAAAGCCATTTCTAAAGCTTTGGGACTCCAGCGAACCACAGTGAGAGCCATTATCCACAAATGGCAAAAACATGGAACAGTGGTGAACCTTCCCAGGAGTGGCCGGCCGACCAAAATTACCCCAAGAGCGCAGAGACGACTTATCCGAGAGGTCACAAAAGACCCCAGGACAACGTCTAAAGAACTGCAGGCCTCACTTGCCTCAATTAAGGTCAGTGTTCATGACTCCACCATAAGAAAAAGACTGGGCAAAAACGGCCTGCATGGCAGATTTCCAAGACGCAAACCACTGTTAAGCAAAAGAACATTAGGGCTCGTCTCAATTTTGCTAAGAAACATCTCAATGATTGCCAAGACTTTTGGAAAAATACCTTGTGGACTGATGAGACAAAAGTTGAACTTTTTGGAAGGCAAATGTCCCGTTACATCTGGCGTAAAAGGAACACAGCATTTCAGAAAAAGAACATCTTACCAACAGTTAAATATGGTGGTGGTAGTGTGATGGTCTGGGGTTGTTTTGCTGCTTCAGGACCTGGAAGGCTTGCTGTGATAGATGGAACCATGAATTCTACTGTCTACCAAAAAATCCTGAAGGAGAATGTCTGGCCATCTGTTCGTCAACTCAAGCTGAAGCGATCTTGGGTGCTACAACAGGACAATGACCCAAAACACACCAGCAAATCCACCTCTGAATGGCTGAAGAAAAACAAAATGAAGACTTTGGAGTGGCCTAGTCAAAGTCCTGACCTGAATCCAATTGAGATGCTATGGCATGACCTTAAAAAGGCGGTTCATGCTAGAAAACCCTCAAATAAAGCTGAATTACAACAATTCTGCAAAGATGAGTGGGCCAAAATTCCTCCAGAGCTGTAAAGACTCATTGCAAGTTATGCATAACGCTTGATTGCAGTTATTGCTGCTAAGGGTGGCCCAACCAGTTATTAGGTTCAGGGGGCAATTACTTTTTCACACAGGGCCATGTAGGTTTGGATTTTTTTTCCTCCCTAAATAATAAAAGCCATCATTTAAAAACTGCATTTTGTGTTTACTTGTGTAATATTTGACTAATGGTTAAATGTGTTTGATGATCAGAAACATTTTGTGTGACAAACATGCAAAAGAATAAGAAATCAGGAAGGGGGCAAATAGTTTTTCACACCACTGTATAATGTCCAAACCATCACAGTACGCCCTCTGATGCAAATTTAAACCTGCCCATCATCATCCTGACTGGAGTTCGAATGAATGGCGGTCTTTCAATATTTTACTACTAAGGTACGAATTGTATCAGAGTGTGTTAAAGATGTCGAATGCCATTCAAGGAACTCTTAAATGCTGAGCACTCTAAGAAACTATTCTCAGTTGCCCAAGAGACAGGTCGGTCTGTATACCATATTATTATTACTATTACTAGTGACTGGGAGCCCGTTCAAATTGGGCTACGTTTGTGAAATCCATACTTTCTCTGCAAAGAATTATTTGTTTTTTTACGTCCTTGAAATGATTTTGTTATCTGTGCTTAAAATAGACCTTTTTGGCCGATGTAATGAAGAGCTTCCTGTTTAAACGGGGCTGCGAGACGTGAACTCAGCTCTTCGGCGCACCTCATTTGAATTTTTCCCGCAAACAAATTTTCAAAACAAACCGTATTTTATGACTCTAATCAGAGTCGGAGTAATAATTATGTTGCCATGGTCATTTTAGATCTGAGATCGGCTAAAATTTAAACAATGACCATTGTTAATACCCAGCCGTCATTGCTCAGTTTGCCAATAGATGTCAGAAGGACGGATGCCAAAACCGAACTGCCCAAAGATAGATTTCGACGTACCAAGCAAATGGCGATACGTTCTGTTCTAAATTACTTACGGTTCCAGAGCTGTCGAAGGGTTTAAGTCATTCCACGATTTTAGTCCTGGAAAATACTCCCCACCAAACCAACGTTCCAAAAACCAACTGAACTTACTGTTATCTGCTCGAACCAACACCGTCTTACTATACTCGGTCATCCAGCGGCATCACTGTAGCATTCGAACATTCTTAGTCAATCATGCAATACTGAGTCCGCGTTTGTCACGTTACGTTCTAACTACAGAGACAAGAGTCTCATTGCATGGTTCTAACTTGTGTTGAGTCGAGGTATTGATGCAGACACCATACATAAAGATAGTATCAAATTATATATAAGGATTATTACAGGGCTTTGTGGCATATTCTATTCTGACTACTAAATCGAGACATTCAGTGCTAAATTGTTTTGTTTTAAACAATTATTTTACACACTTTACCATTGTTACATATAATTGACTATAGCTAAGTGTGATGTACTGTAATAAAGTTACTTACTAGTGCCAAAGAAATAAAATCTATCAGTATAACACAGTATTTTAGATATCAAAATATACTCCAGAAAGGTAACAAACAGAGATGGTGCCAACATAAGGTGTTTTTTGCACAGAATGTTTTTTGTTTACAGATATTTGGAAGACTAAGACACCTAATAGAGCCTATAAAGTTTTCTAAGTACAGTAAAGTTACCTGTCAAAAGTCACATGCCGCATACCACACTTGCTGTAGATAATCTATTTTCTTGTAGGTATATTAAGTTGTATATGCTGTATGTACAGTACAAAATTGAGAATTTAAACAAGTGACTACAAACTAAACATGGCAATGCTCAATTACCTATTGTCCAGGAAAGGTCAAGTTAGGCACACTACATTTTTGTAAAGTTCTTTCAGTGATAGTATAGCAGATATCTCAAAACAATATTCATCACTTAATGCTCAGCTCCCCTGCATTGTTCAAAACTACTGCACTTTTCCCCCTTTTAATAATTGTTTACATTTCTTTTAAATTTTAAACATAGAGAGATTATTATATTTAAGCTAACAGATAAACCAACAGTTTTGATTGGTGCTCAGGTGTTCTCTTGTCCATTTTGTCACAAAGTCACAGAGTGTGAAGACATCATCAGCCATTGACAAAGCCACACAAGGACAGTGCTGACTCGAGGAGATGTGTGAAGGTCTCAAAAATACAGTGCAAATGTATACTTTAATAATCTGACACATAAAAAAAACTGGAGACAGCATGATCTCCACCTGAACAGTATTACCTCTGACAAAATAACAACATGATAAAGAATGACAAAATCACATACTGTGCACCTTTTCACCTGTTGCAAAGTCTGTTTTAATTTAATTTAGATAAAATTTTAGATTGAATTTAGATTCTGTCTTTGCAGGGTTCTATATTAACATTTTTTTTTTGCTTTAAATTCAATATTTAGTAGAATATAACAAAGATTATAATTCTGATACTTTAATTTCAAAGAACATCAATGTGGAAATACATCATGTATAATTAATAGGGCTATGTATATATATATATATATATATAGTGGCGGACGGTCGTGGACCCTAATTATGTAAGCACCGGAGGAGAGAGTACTTCCGGGGCAGTTTCTCCGTCAGATCGACAGAGGGCAGAGTTTCCAGTAGAGCCACAGGTCATGAGCATAGAGATAACTTTGTTGGGGCCCGTGGCCACCGTCGGGGGCGCATGGACATTTGCAGGGCCATATTTCGCAGCATTTCTGACACACCTGAAAATGCTGCTGGAAGAAGCACGTTGGGCACCTGCAGTCCTTCCAGGTGCCCTATAAAAAGGGGCCAGTCACCAGCATCCAATGGCCAGAGTCAGCAGGAAGAGGACAAAGCCTATGTGGAGGACTGATGACAGCGGCAATCGAACTGTGTTGGTGCTTTATATATATATATATATATATATATATATATATATATATATATATATATATATATATATATATATATATATGTATACACTCACCTAAAGGATTATTAGGAACACCATACTAATATGGTGTTTGACCCCCTTTTGCCTTCAGAACTGCCATAATTCTACGTGGCATTGATTCAACAAGGTGCTGAAAGCATTCCTTAGAAATGTTGGCCCATATTGATAGGATAGCATCTTGCAGTTGATGGAGATTTGTGGGATGCACATCCAGGGCACGAAGCTGCCGTTCCACCACATCCCAAAGATGCTCTATTGGGTTGAGATCTGGTGACTGTGGGGGCCATTTTAGTACAGTGAACTCATTGTCATGTTCACGAAACCAATTTGAAATGATTCGAGCTTTGTGACATGATGCATTATCCTGCTGGAAGTAGCCATCAGAGGATGGGTACATGGTGGTCATAAAGGGATGGACATGGTCAGAAACAATGCTCAGGTAGCCCGTGGCATTTAAACAATGCCCAATTGGCACTAAGGGGCCTAAAGTGTGCCAAGAAAACATCCCCCACACCATTACACCACCACCACCAGCCTGCACAGTGGTAACAAGGCATGATGGATCCATGTTCTCATTCTGTTTACGCCAAATTCAGACTCTACCATTTGAATGTCTCAACAGAAATCGAGACTCATCAGACCAGGCAACATTTTTCCAGTCTTCAACTGTCCAATTTTGGTGAGCTCGTGCAAATTGTAGCCTCTTTTTCCTATTTGTAGTGGAGATGAGAGGTACCCGGTGGGGTCTTCTGCTGTTGTAGCCCATCCACCTCAAGGTTGTGCGTGTTGTGGCTTCACAAATGCTTTGCCGCATACCTCGGTTGTAGCGAGTGGTTATTTCAGTCAAAGTTGCTCTTCTATCAGCTTGAATCAGTCGGCCCATTCTCCTCTGACCTCTAGCATCAACAAGGCATTTTCGCCCACAGGACTACCGCATACTGGATGTTTTTCCCTTATCACACCATTCTTTGTAAACCCTAGAAATGGTTGTCCGTGAAAATCCCAGTAACTGAGCAGATTGTGAAATACTCAGACCGGCCCGTCTGGCACCAACAACCATGCCACACTCAAAATTGCTCAAATCACCTTTCTTTCCCATTCTGACATTCAGTTTGGAGTTCAGGAGATTGTCTTGACCAGGACCACACCCCTAAATGCATTGAAGCAACTGCCATGTGATTGGTTGATTAGATAATTGCATTAATGAGAAATTGAACAGGTGTTCCTAATAATCCTTTAGGTGAGTGTATATATATATATTTTTTCTCTAATTTTTTCTCTATATATATTTATATATATATATAATATATAAATATATATATATATATATAAATATATATATATATATATATATATATATATATATATATATATATAAATATATATATATAAATAAATATATAAATATATATATATATAAATATAAGAGTACGTGACACGTGTTTCACCCTTATTTAAGCTCATTAGGCGGACACACTCCACTGCACCCCTCGCGGGAATCGAACCTTGGACATCAGCGTCGAAGTCCCTTTACGCTGCATCACAGAGTGTGGTTTGTTTATTTGACAGCCTGCAGATCGGAGTAATTTCATTCATAGCATCCGTAGTCCAAGTCCCAATCTGATTGTATGGGTGGTTATCTACCAGGTAACATATGTGGTTGGTCTACCAGTCGGGAAACATCCTCCTCGAGCCCTCTCAGTTGCAAGAAGCAGATCATAGAATGTTACTTAGTTTACTGTCAAATAATGTAGAGTACACGACATGTGTTTCGCCCTTATTTGGCTTCATCAGGCGTACACACTCTACTGCACCCCTCACGGGGATTGAACCTTGGACATCGGCATCAGTGGTGAAGCCCCTTTACGCAGACCAACCACATGCTATGTTATCTGGTAGGTAACCACCCATACAATCAGATCTTGTTTCAGACTACGAATGCCATGAGTCAAGAGAAAAAAAAATACAAGTCTTTAATAATGAACTTTTAAACACTTACAGTATATAGCTCAAAGCTAGCTTATATGATATGTTTTGCTTCAACTTGACTAAGAAATTGATAAGTACTGATATAAATTTAAATGCTATCTAAAATGTACATATGTATATGTGTTAACGCAAAAGCCTGCTTAGTTTTTCTTAAAATTAAAAGCCTGGGAAAGCTTGTTTAGTCTCCTTTCAGTTAGAAGCCTCTGCAGCTTCGTTCCCAAAACATAAGTCTGCTTAGCTCTCTTGAAAAGCCCAACGTCCTTCACGCACTGACGTTTTAAACATAACAACTGAAAAGACATGCAGGCTGCATGTGAGCATAAGCTTACGCTAACAAATAAATGGCGACCTTTTAAGCTACATAAAGAAAATGACAAGCATACACTTTTAATAGTTAATAGCTCTAAAACTAATAATAAGGCACATTGACCCTTAATATAATTTCTCAATAAGTGTAGAAAAGCAGATTCTGGAAAAAAAAACATCACATAGCCCACTCAGGTGTTCATCCACACTTCACAATGGGACAATTTGGAATGGGCAATGAACCAAACTTAAGGGATGTAAAGTCTTGGTACGAACAATTTCTTCTCTGTTACTTGATGTGATGGTAGCAGTTTTCTTGTTTTGGTGATCACATTCTGGACAGTTTACACATTCATCATGGTAATACTTCTCTGATTTAACATTTCCAGATTTTCTTGGCATGTTTAATACCAAAACAGGATTGAACCTCACTGTTTTGTCAAGATGGTCTGGTTGGTTGTCCTGCTTTATTTCTTATTCCCCTAAGTTTGTAGCAAGGGCTTGGTGTAGCATCTGCATTGTTCCTATTATGGCTTCTTTTTGGAATTCAAATGGAGTTATGGTCAAGATGGGCCTGCAAGCTTCACTGTATTAATCCTGGGCACTATTTCTGTTTTTTTTTTTTGTTTTGTCCCACATTTGGGACATATCTTGGATTCCATTTCTTAGTATTTTGTTATTTTTTGCCTCTCTAATGTAATCACTAGTAACTGATACAGATGCTATCCAGGCTTTCTTCAACTGTTTTTCCTCAAAGACTATATCTCTCAGTTGTTATTGCTGTGTCCCAAGTGACTAGCATCTCCTTATTTTCCATTATATGGTCAGGATTTTGGTCCCAGTGTTTTTCAGTTGCACGTAAGTTGCATTTCTTACATATTTTCCAGTGAATGAGCCTGGCCACTTTGTTGCATCTTTCAGTGTATACTCCTTCCACCATCTGTATTTCGCAACAAGATGGCTGACAGTTTCTTGTTGTGTTTGGCAGAAACAGCACTTATTGGTAATGCAATTTGTCCTGAACTGATGCCCTCAACTACCTTGTGTACAAACCCCTGTCTTCTGCAGTCATTATAAGGCATTCAACTTTTGGTAGTTGTTTTCCCCTTGTGAGCCATGTATGGGTAAGTTCAGGGTACACATACAACTATTGGAGGATGGCGACATACGTTCAACAATACTAATGTTATTCACCATTCTAATTTTGTTATCTTTTAACTCTTTCCTCTGCTGCTTAGCGTATTGCATGGTCTTCAGATACTTAAGTAGGGCGAATTTTTGTCATTTCCTCATTTCATTTTTTTGGAATAGCGTGGCTAATTTTCTTTATGGATGTTATATTGAACTTTCATACTTCATAATTAAATACTTTTTGTACATTTGGGTCCTTTGAGTTCTTCTGGTGAGTTTGTAGTCCAATTACGAATGATCTGTGACTGTAGTCAATTTTAATTAAGCCCATACCTCGTTTTCATGCTGGGATGTAGACTCTTGTGATACATTGTTTTTGTAAATAAGTTGGTACGTATGAAGTAGTTTTCACGTTCTGGTGTCCAACTAATGAAGTTAAATTTGTGACCAGTTGATGATGTTAAAACTGTAGAATAGCACCAGGATTGTAAATTGATTTACAGCTTCTTTTTGTTTCGTGTTGTGAGGAAGTTCCTAAGGATTCATATTATTCTGTTAATGTATTCTTTGATGACAGTCTGTCATAGCGTTTTATTGTTTATCTTTGCTCTTTCGTAAATGCTAGGCATTTGAATGTTTTGTCTGGGTTTAAGTATTTATTAGCACATTCCTGGATCAAGATTGATAGTTTCAGTGGTGGTTAACTTTCCATTAATGAAGACTGCTTTGGCACATTTGTCAAGGTGAAATGCCATTCTGATATTAGCTGAAAACATTTTTGCTAAGAGCTGAACAGTTCCAAATTGTCGATATATTGGAGGCGAGTGACTATCTGAGGTTCTGGTTCACTGCAACAGTTGATAATAAATCAATGGCTGAGGTTATTTAGGTCAGTATGGATTTAATGCTAGACAGAACAGTACGGGTAATACAAAGGGTAATGTTTAAAGGAAAATTGTTATTTTTATATTTGGAGTAGTGATCTGTCCTTTGTCATGGTGAAGTTGCAGGGCTCTCTGCCAGTAATGCATGGTGGTTGAGATGAAACTTACCAGAGTGGAATGGATTTTGTATACGCATAGACATTTCAGTATCCAAGAGTGAGGTGCACTGTCATATACTGCTTTTTGGTAATCAGTCCATGCCACACTAAGGTTTCTGACTTTTACAGCATTTCTTGATCACTTTGTCCAGTAGTAGGTGGTGTTTAGTTCCATACGAGTTTCTTTTGTTTCCTTTTGGTGTTATTGCCATCAAGGTGCTATTGTTCAAGTGTATGCAATTTAACTCTGTGTCTATTGCTGCAAATAGTTTGTACATGGTGTAGAGGCAGGCTATTAGCCAATAATTTCTTTGGAATATTTGATTGTTTGGATTATGATAGCATGAAAGTTGTCCCTGTAGTAAGCCACTACTCTCGGAAATAGATCCCTGAAGGACTACGTATGTTACAGAGCTGAAGAACCAGAACGGAGAAAGGAGGGAAAAGAAGTCAAAAAGTAATCTTAATAACTACTCAAGTCTTGATAAGCACCTTTACATGGTAGCCTTTCCAAAGACACTTTGGTAGCATTGCAAGTGGTCCTTGTAGTAAGCCACTATGTCTTTCCGGTGTGAATTCTGATGTGTCTCTGAAGATTACTCCTGCGACCGAATTCTTTCCCACATTGATTACAGCCATATGGCTTCTCTCCTGTATGAATTCTATTGTGGCTCCGAAGTTCGCTACTGTGAAAGAATTGCTTGCCACAATCAGAACAACAAAATGGCTTCTCCCCTGTGTGAATTCTGATGTGTCTCTGAAGATTACTCCTGCGATTGAATTCTTTCCCACATTGATTACAGCCATATGCCTTCTCTCCTGTGTGAATTCTTGTGTGGCTC
Source organism: Polypterus senegalus (assembly GCF_016835505.1). Classification (NCBI taxonomy): domain Eukaryota; kingdom Metazoa; phylum Chordata; class Cladistia; order Polypteriformes; family Polypteridae; genus Polypterus; species Polypterus senegalus. Next base: position 168,721,391 of record NC_053161.1, on the reverse strand, counting down.
CGAAGTTCGATACTGTCAGAAAATTGCTTACCACATTCAGAACAGCAATATGGCTTCTCCCCAGTGTGAATTCTAGTGTGTCTCTGTAGATCGCTCCTTAGAGAGAATTGTTTTCCACATTCAGAACAGCAATGTGGCTTTTCACCTGTGTGAATCCATTTGTGGATTTGGAGATTGCTAATTTGTGAGAATTGTTTTCCACATTCAGAACAGCAATACAGCTTCTCTCCAGTGTGAATTCTAGTGTGTCTCTGTAGCTCACTCCTTACACAGAATTGTTTGCCACATTCAGAACAATGATGTGGTTTATCACCTGTGTGAGTTCTTTTGTGGATCTGGAGATAGCTGATTTGTGAGAATTGTTTGCCACATTCACTACAACCATACGGCTTCTCTCCAGTGTGAATTCTAATATGTCTCTGTAGACTACTCCTTTCAGAAAATTGTTTGCCACATTCAGAACAGCAACATCTCTTTTCTCCAGTGTGAATTCTTCTATGTTTCTGAAGAGAACTCTTGTACCAGAATTGTTTGTCACACTCAAGACAGCAGTGACGTTTGGTTCCTGTAGTAAAAAAAAAAGTTTTGTTTTTCAATCCACTGTCTTATTACTGATACTGAGTTACAACATTCAATTCTGTAAATGGTGATTGAAATTCTGGACAACATTCAGTAACTCAAGGAAATTATGCATTTTCAGATAACTAAAATAGGCCATTGTTTTGAAAATACAAGAAGGTAACTGCAGAGAATTAAACAGGTTTTCACATTAGCACATTATCCTGATTAATCAAGTTAAAGCAAAACATACTATATCAACTGGAATTGAGCAATATACGAATTTAAGAGTTAATTGTTAAAGGCTTGTAGTTTTTCTTTTTTTTTTTTTGGAGTCAGGAAACACTGTACTTGCCTGCTCAAGGCTAACTGCCTGCTTCCAGCTCCAGCAGCTTAGCCCTTGTCAGTGTAGCTGCCTATGATTTTAGCCTTACGGGATGTTGGTTATTATTAACTAGCAAAATACCCATGCTTCGCAGCGGAGAAGTAGGGTGTTAAAGAAGTTATGAAAAATAAAAGGAAACATTTAAAAAATAACATAACCTGATTGTCAATGTAATTGTTTTGTAACTGTTATGAGTGTTGCTGTCATCATGGATTTGATTACCATTATTTCTTTCAATCAAGTTCGTATTTGGAGGACGTGTTGTTTTGAAGTTACATTCTGTGTTTGTCAACCCGTTGTAAAGATAACTGGTTTCATTCATTGAAGTGTTCACTACGTAGATCGCTACTCGTGAATGTAAGATGTTTAACAGGCATTCCCGGTATTAACTTGTGCTAAATGTACCATGGTGTGACGCAAGGGGAGCTGACTGTAAAAAGGCAAGAAGGCGCATATTTTGAACGAAAAGGCAGAAGACAGCGAAGGAGCGGAAAAGTAAGAAGGAAAACTGTTTTTAATAAAGAGCTAGGAAGGTGAATGGTAAGAAGCAGCCAGCGGTAAAGCAAGGAAGACTTCGTAATAAGGATGGTTTGGTGCACGTAGAAGGTGTAACAATAAGATTATTAAGCCTTATGGTAATGTTCTCGCACGGAGGGTTTAGAGAGACGCACTGGGAGAAGTATAATCTGAACCTCTCTACAGTTTCATTTATTTTCGGGTTGTAATGTTCATCAAATTTATGTATCATCTGGTCCAGTGGCAGACCGTACATTTCACACCTAGGCCTTCAGTAGTGCTTCGTCTGAATCAACCCGACCCTCAAAAACTAATTTATGGTTATACCATCTTAATATGCAGAAATACAGTATAAAGAGCTGCTGCATCGCAGATAGATAACTCCTGTAGCCACAATAAATGCCTTTATTAATTAGATAAACCAGGGGTGAACAAGTTCCTTTCTACTGCAGCTATAGCCGCAATACACATAAAAAACATCAATAATAACTCGTAAACTTGCAATATTATTTAGGAAAATCGCAACATTTTACTCACCAAAAATTCACATTATTTGTAAACAAAATCTATCCTCCTCTCTTTCCTCAAAAACAGTTCAATTACTCTGTCGTACAGATTATCAGTGCGCTTCAGTTCATTCAAAAAATTCCCTTTCTATTGCCATGGAAGCTAATGCTGAAAGTCGAACCTGCCCTGTCGTATTTCTGGCATAAGTTTTAATTCGCTTTAGTGCTGAAAATGTGCACTCGACAGAAGCAGTGTATACGGGAATGGTCACCGCCAAATATACCAATGAGTACAGCTGCCCCATGCTCTCATTCAGATTTTTCTGATGAAGGAAGTCCAGGAGATCAGTGGGTGATTTTCCTGCAAAATCATCCATGGCATACATTACAGTCAGTTCTGTTTTTAGCCGAGACAGATCAAAAACTGCTCCGTGGCTCTTGTGTTAAACTGGAGAAGGCTGCATGCGGGAAATTTTTCTTGTATTCCCGAAACTTCTGGGGGTCGAGGAGCATGACAAACATCAGTTTTTCGTGGTCTTGAAATCTGGTCTGAGTCTGGCGAATAATATTATCCAGAATCCTGCCATGGAGTTGGCAGTAGTGCGCGCAAGGATCTTGCGCTCGGAGCTCCTGTGGTGCATTCAGTGGCCTCAATCACCTGCATCGCGTACTTATGTGCCACACAAACAAGTCCCTTTATTTTCAGGTGATCCATTGGCCCACTCAGGGCTTTCTATCATGCTGTAGGCAATGTGTTAGAGGACCCTCAAGATAAGCTATATTATTTAATCCAGTATACCAGAGGCTCCCCTCAAGACATGGTTAAGGGTGTGCCCGAATGCCACCAAGGCTAGGCTATGCAGAACCCAGAAAGCTACTTGACAATTACTATAGTGATCAGATATACATTGTCACACGTGTGCGCATGGGAGGCAGCTAAAGGTGGAAGAGTAATTCCATGCCAGACCAGGAGGTGGCAGAGTGCATTGACCTTTTTACTCACTTTCTTGCAGACTGTTCACGGGAAATTCAGCCTGGCCCTTATGATGTCCCTTCCAGGTCTGATCTTGATAACGTCTCTTCTGGTTCCGGACAGAATAACATCACTTATGGCTCTGGACTCTTGAATGACATCACTTGGGTGAAGAACCCATGACTGAAGAGACTTCCAGTTCTGGCCCTTTCATGATGTCACGTCCGGGTCTGAATCTATGGAAGAGGACCCTTCCGCTTCCGCCCTCGATGACCTCACTTCCTTTTCTGGCCTGTAAAACCACCATATTCGACTAAATGAATCAGTTCTGTTTTGGACTCCGTTCTGAGCACATCAGTGTTAGCAATTTACCCATCTGCAGCCAGGGAATATTATATGGGTGACCACCTCAAACCTTTTTATGATTATTGTGTTGCTTTTTGCGACAACATAGCTGACACATATCTAGATGAAGCACTGAAATGGCTTCAAATAAAACAGAATGGTGGCACAGCTGTGAGAGACTATGCAACCTTTCTAAGCCATGGATTACAAGTGACATCAAGGGCCTTTTGAACCAGAGGAAAAGAGCTTTTAAAGGCGGTGATCAGCATGAGCTCAAGTGCATGCAGAAGGAACTCTGAGTCCAGCTCAGGGCGGCAAAGGAGCGGTACAGGAGAAAGCTGGAGCAGAAGTTGCAGAATAACAGCATGAAGGAAGTGTGGGATGGAATGAAGATCATCACTGGCTGCAGTTCAAAGCGGGGTGCCACCATCGAGAGAGAAGTGGAGAGAGCAAACCAAATGAACAACTTCTTTAACAGGTTTGACCACCCTAACCCACTCTCACCTCGGAGTACTGCATCCTCCACCCATCCTTCTACTGATACCAGCATAGGAGAGAGTTTCCCCCAACCCACAATTACAGCAGCACAGGTGAGCAGAGAGCTGAGGAGACTTCATGCCAGCAAAGCAGTGGGTCCAGATGGAGCATCGCCACGACTGTTGAAGGCCTGTGCGCTGGAACTGGGGAGTCCTCTACAGCACATCTTCAACCTGAGCCTGGAACAGGGGAGAGTCTCAAGGCTTTGGGAAACATCTTGCATCACCCCAGTCCCAAAGGTATCACATCCTAGTGAGCTGAATGATTTCCGGCCTGTCGCCCTGACGTCACATGTGATGAAGACCACGGAGCGGCTGCTGCTTCACCACCTGAGGCCACAGGTCCGCCACGCCCTCAACCCTCTGCAGTTCGCATAACAGGAGAAGGTGGGAATGGAGGATGCCATCATCTATATGCTACACCGATCCCTCTCCCACTTGGACAGAGGCAGTGGTGCTGTAAGATTAATGTTTCTGGACATCTCTAGCACCTTCAATATCATCCAACCTCTGCTCCTTAGGGATAAGCTGACAGAGATGGGAGTAGATTCATACCTGGTGGCATGGATTGTGGACTATCTTACAGACAGACCTCAGTATGTGCGTCTCGGGAACTGCAAGTCTGACATTGTAGTCAGCAACACAGGAGCGCCACAGGGGACTGTACTTTCTCCGGTCCTGTTCAGCCTATACTTGTAAACATCGGACTTCCAATACAACTCGGCGTCCTGCCATGTGCAAAAGTTCACTGATGACACTGCTATTGTGGGCTGCATCAGGAGTAGGCAGGAGGAGGAGTATAGGAACCTAATAGGACTTTGTTAAATGGTGCAACTCAAAACACCTACACCTGAACACCAGCAAAACCAAGGAGCTGGTGGTGGATTTTAGGAGGCCCAGGCCTCTCATGAACCATGTGATCATCAGAGGTGACTGTGTGCAGATGGTATAAATCTATAAATACCTGGGAGTTCAGCTGGATGATAAATTGGACTGGACTGCCAATACTGATGCTCTGTGCAAGAGAGGACAGAGCCGACTATACTTCCTTAGAAGGCTGGCGTTCTTCAACATCTGCAATAAGATGCTGCAGATGTTCTATCAGACGGTTGTGGTGAGTGCCCTCTTCAACGCAGTGGTGTGCTGGGGAGGCAGCATAAAGATGAAGGACGCCTCATGCCTGGACAAACTGGTGAGGAAGGCAGGCTCTATTGTAGGCACGGAGCTGGACAGTTTGACATCTGTGGCAGAGTGATGGGCACTGAGCAGACTCCTGTCAATAATGGAAAATCCACTGCATCCACTGAACAGGATCATCTCTATCTATCTATCTACTAGTTGTATGAACTATTTGTACTATATTATTGAAGCTCAATTTTCTTTTACAAGATAAACACAGATGGTTTGCCTACAGAGTTCAAGAAAGGGAAGATAGAAGGACTGGTATAGCCAAGCTAATTACCTTTTTCACATCGGCAAGCTAAAATATTGCAGAAACCTATGCATGGAAGTACATCTCAAAGCAATGTCTACAGAGAGGGAAAAAATAAGAGACAAGGGAAAGTTTCCCCTGAATAGTGGCCAGAGAGGAGAAACCAAATTTGATACAGCTATCACCGATGTTGCTGAAAAGGGGACTCAAGACAACAAGTCTGCAACAGTTGCCTGCACATTTAAAAAGCCTTGTATATTTTGCAGTGACAAGCACATTCTTGCAGAATATAGTAAAATCAAAGACCTGCCACACAAAGACAGAACTGACTTTTTAAAATCTAAATGTTTATTTTTTTGTTGTCTCAAACAGGGGTACCTTGGTAAGAATTGTAAAAAAAAATGAAATGTCAGATATGCTCTTTACAGAACCTGGACATTTTTCTAGATGACAAATTGGACTGGACTGCCAATACTGATGCTCTATGCAAGAAAGGTCAGAGCTGACTATACTTTCTTAGAAGGTTGGCGTCCTTCAACATCTTCAATAAGATGGTGCAGATGTTCTACCAGACTGTTGTGGCGAGTGCCCTCTTCTACGCGGTGGTGTGCTGGGGAGGCAGCATAAAGATGAAAGACGCCTCACGCCTGGACAAACTTGTTAAGAAGGCAGGCTCCATTGTAGGATTAAAGTTGGACAGTTTAACATCTGTGGAAGAGCGACGGGCATTAAACAAACTCCTGTCAATCACGGAGAATCCACTGCATCCACTGAACAGTGTCATTTCCAGGCAGAGAAGTAGCTTCAGTGACAGACTGAGGAGATCGTTTCTCCCCCACACTATGCGACTCTTCAGTTCTATCCGGGGGAGTAAATGCTAACATTATTTAAAGTTATTGTCTGCTTTTACATGCATTTTTATTACTATTTAATTTAATATTGTTTGTTTTTTTTTTTTGTTTTTGTATCAGTATACTGCTGCTGGATTATGTGAATTTCCCCTTGGGATTAATAAAGTATCTATCTATCTATTTATATCTAGTAAAACCATATGCAGTGAGACAACACCCACTAAGGAGGAAACTGAGAAAGGAATCTGTGTGCTTACTGGGGCTGGAGAAGAATATAAACTATACGTGGTCCCTGGTAGGGTAAAATCTAAGAAAAGCAAAAGGTATTGTAGGAGGAACACGGGATGGACAGGTATCACCGGAGGAAAGTTGGGAAGATTACTTCCCCAGACGGGAGGCCCCAAAAGTACAGAAAGACACCCCGACCAAGAGAGGGAAGGAGGTTTCACCTGGACAAGGAAACCCTGAGGGATGGATTGACACCTCAACCAGAGGAGATTATTCCGTACCCGGGAGGGAAGCCTCAACTAAATGGACAGGCACCCTAACCGGACATGTACTAAATACCTTCCCTGGCCGGGACAAAAGAAGAGGACAGGGAAGGACTGTCACAATGGGCTATCAAGTAACCAAAGACACTAGATGGCAGCAGCCCTCCATGATGGTGCCCATTCAGGAACCAGTGGGGAATGCTAGGAGTAGTAGTCCAGCAACACAGCCCTGCCGGGTTCCATGCGTGCCACAATGGGGGCGCTGCAGGAAGATGTGCTCCCCAGAATATGGGACTTCTGTATGACCTGGAAGTGCTTCCAATGGGCAGCAGCCCTGGCACCGGAAGTACTCCCGGGTCCTCAATAAAGTGGACTGCACTACCTTATCCAGGCAAGTTGGAGCTGAGAGGAAAGAAGACAACACTCAACTGGAGGAGGGCAGTACGGTGGTGAGAGGAATTGAAAAGTGACTGTGGAATAGAGAAAATTTGTGCTTGTGCTACTTTGTGGAGGTATTGTGGTGAATAAAAAACATTTTTTATTTGAACCAGGGACTCTGTGTGTGTGTGTGTTCATGTTGGGGTTTGGGGCACACTGATGCCTGGTTTCCATCACAGTATGTAGAAACATACGCCTTTATAGACCCTGGTAGTACAGTAACAATTTGTACTGAAAATCTACAGAGACAGTTAAATCTTTGAGGAAGAAGAACTCGGGTATTTCTCAGAACAATGGGTAACTGTGATACTGGCTCAAGAATGCTAAGAGTACTATTTCATCTGATTTGAGAGTCTGTGGACTCAATGATAATTCATACATTGATTTGCCTAATGTCTTTATTTCAGTGGACTTAGAAAATATTCCATGTCGAGAAGACATCGAGAAGTGGACATATCTTAAGGATGTATGTCTACCATTCACAGATTCTGAAGTTGATCTTTCAATAGGTATCAACAACTCCAGTATTCAAGCTGTGGCAAATTACACCTAACAGAGGAGGTGGCTCTCATGCTGTGAAGATTGCACTTGGATGGATTGTTGGTGGGCCATACAAGGAAATAGATGACTTTGCAAAGCACAGAGGAAAGCTGCCTAAACATTCAATAAATGTTGTGTCAATAACTGAAATAAAAGAAATGTTGCATCAATGGTACAATTCATATTTTCCAGAGCGCAGCTGTGAAGAGAAGGAAGAAATGTCACAGGAGGACATCAAGTGTATGCGCATAGTCTCAGAGTGTGCAAGACTGATAGGTGGCCACTATGGTTTAAATCTGCCTTTAAAAGATGAATCACTTACAATACCAAACAATCTCTGTACTGCACAACAGCGTGCTACTGGACTCAAAAGAAAACTAAACAAAAATTCAGGTATTCAACAAAGACTATAAAACTTTCATGAGAGACAATATAGAGAAGGGTTATTTATGTGGTCAAAGTACCCAAGAAAAGCCTGAATCGAGTGAAGGCAGAGTGTGGTACATTCCACATCACCGTGCGTATCATCCAAAGAAAAATAAGATTTGAGTGGTCTTTGAATGTACAGCTACCTTTCAAGGGATTTCTCTTAAATAACTGAAAGGTCCCGACTTACTGTAACTAATGCACTCATTGTCATCCTTACAAGATTCAGGGAGGAGTCAGTGTCATTAATGGCAGTCATTAAATCAAGTAAAACTTCCAGGCAAAGACACTGATCTCTTATGCTTTTTGTGGCGGCGTGAAGGTAATCGAAGTAAAGACATGAATGAATTTAAAATGACAGTACATCTTCTTCATACAGTTGTGCTTCTTATGCTTTGCATAGAACAGCCAAAGGTGCAACAAAACCATTTCCTGAGGAAGCCATTAACATTGTGCTCAATAATTTATTTGTAGATGACTGCTTAAAGTCTTTGGCAACAGAACAGCAAGGTAAAAGATCTCCAAGCTGTATGCTTCAGAGGGGGATTTCACTTCACCAAGTGGGTGAGGAACAACAGAGCAGTTTTATTGTCTATCCCTGAAGAAGGCAGAGCTCTTGAATAAAAGGTCTGCTCCCAACAGAACAAGCCCTGGCCATCCAGTGGTGCACAGAAATGGACAGTTTCAAATTTCAGATAGAGTTTCAAAACAAGCCCAGTACAAGTATTCTATCTGTTGTTACTTCATTTATGAACTTACAAGAACATTAGAACAGGCCATTCAGCCCAACAAAGCTAGTCAGTCCTATTCACTTATTTCTTCCAAAAAAACATCAAGTCTTAGTGTCTAGCACACTACTTGGTAGCTTCTAGCACCCGCTATATTGGCAGCAAAGCTTATCTTAAGAGACTTGTGCAAAGAGAAATATGTGAGTGGGATGAAGAAGTGGAGCAAGTCAAGCAGATTCAAAAATGGATGGATGTCAAACAGTTACTCGGAAACTAAAATATGAACAGATGTATCAAGCCTGTATGGTTTGGAACTTTAAAGTCAGGACAAATGCTCCACTTTGCAGATGCCAGTGAAGATGTATATGGCACTATCACATGCCTTCTCTCAACTACTGAAGAAGGCAAAAAACATTGTTCACTCCTCATGAGGAAATCAAGTGTGGTGCCATTGAAGCATATCATAATTCCAAGACTAGAGCCAACAGCAGCCATTAAAGCAGTCAAAATGGCCAAGATACCTCAAATACCCCTGCAATGATTTAAATTTTGGACTGGCAGCACCACAGTGCAAAAATACATTTCAAATGAAAGCACTCGATTTAAGACCTTTGTTGCCAACAGTATCTCAGTGATCAGACATCATTCAGGGCCTTCCTAATGGAAGTATGTCACGTCTGCTCAAAATCCAGCTGATCAAGCATCAAGAAGACTAAGCCCAGAAAGCTTTCTCAAAAGCACCACATGGACACAAGGCCCAAGTTTATTATTGAAGCCAAAACATAAGATGCCAAAAAGACCACATCAACTGAACGATTCACTTTCTGAAGATGGTCCAGGGATTAAAATCTGTACCGTTAACACGACAAGTGTAGAACAGGTTACTGAACCTGTAATCAAACTCGTCAGACCTACTTCTCAGAATGGCTACGCTTAAAGAAAGCTGTGGCTTGGTTTCTCAAGTTTAAAGACATACTGCTCCACTTAAAAAATGAAAGAAAGGCATTTTAACTTGACCTGAAAGTAACCCAGAAAAAAATAAAATAAAATAAAAAAGCTCATCACAGAGCGCATGGAAAAGTACAAAGTGACCTTAAAACCAAATCCGATTTCTTCAGAAGACTTGGCTAAAGCTGAATCAGAGCTTATCTGCCTCAGTCTGTTACAAGAATTTCCATAACAATTAAGGACTTAACTAAAATGTCCATGTAAAAAAAAAATATATTGGATATCTCAAGCAAATTCATCTATCAGAAAAATCATTTCAAAGTGCACAACATGCAGAAGATACAAAGCGAAGGCAGGTGTGAAAAAAATGGCAGATTTACCAGAAGATCGTCTGTTACCTGACCAACCACCTTTCTCTAATGTTGAATTTGATTATTTTGGTCCTTTTCAAGTTAAGAGGCAAGAGTCTAGTCAATAGGTATGGAGTAATTGTCACTTGTCTAACAATCAGAGCTGTACACATTGAGATTGCACACAGCTTGGACACCGATTCTTGTGTCAATGACATATGTCGACTTATTTGCAGAAGAAGACGATTTAAAATCATGCACTTGGATAATGGAACAAACTTTATTGGAGCAGAAAAGACAGCTATGTGAAGCAATTAAAAACCTTAACTAAGAAAAAAATTGCAATGACACGATGAAGAGAGAAATCAAATGGATTTTCAATCCACCATCAGCCTCACACCAAGGTGGTGTATGGGAAAAACAGATCAGAAGCATAAGAAAGATTCTAAACTCAATACATACTTAACCAGCAAACACTTGATGATTAAAGTCTCCAAATAGTAATGTGTGAATTTGAATCAATCATCAATAACAGACCCCTCACAAAGACATCAAACGACCCAAATGATTTGGAGGCACTCATACCCACTGCTACTGAAGAACTCAGCCTAAAATGCTTCCTGGTCTCTTTCCTAAAAATGACTCAAAGACATTGGAAACATGTCCAATACATAGCTGGAAAAGAAGGTCTAAATAGTATTTGCTAATACTTCAAGAACGCCAAAAAATGTCTTATACCAAGAAGACATTCTGAAGCAGGAAACACTGTTTTAATGGACATCTTAATCAACTTAGGAGCCAGCCATCATCTTCTCTAAATATAAGCTCTCTTCTAATTCTTTCATTTGCAATGTCTTCTAAACAACGTTAAAGCAGCTATGGTAATTGGAATAGTTTGGCCATTCTGTGCACCATTATATTTTTTACAGAATGATTACAATCAAGTGAATTAAATTTGTAAATGATATACAATTAATTTCAGTGTATTTGATAAATCCCGTGTCATTGATGCGAATCTGAAAAAAAGGGAGACCACACAGAAACAATAGCACTGCTCAAACGCAGGGTGCCACCAATTTGCAAAATTGAGAAAAACTTGCATATGCATTGTTTGAGGCTGCCGTGAAAATGTACATGGCTTAATACCAAGTTAATTTATATACATCTTGAAGTGTGCGTGGAAATGGGCCTAAGCAACATTTTTGTGGTATTGCACCGTTTATACATTAAGCCCCCTGGTGAATACCAGTAGCGTCATGACCTGTAGTACTAGGGTGTTGTGCAGTGTTAGCCATTATGAATGTAGTCAGAAGCCAAGCAGAATGACCCATTTTATTGGCTAACTCAAAAGATTACAATATGCAAAATTTCAAGGCAACTGAGGCCCCTTCTTCAGGCCTCGAAAGCTTGCATATTGTAATCTTTTGAGTTAGCCAATGAAAGTTGTCATTTTGCTTGACTTCTCACTACTGTCATGACTTGGCAAAGCAGACAGGTGATAGATTGGTTACTAGCTGAGAAAGAAGGAGTTTGTCAGATAGTTTGAGACGAGTGCTGCATATTTATTCGGTATTACACTACAAGCTATGAGCCAGCTCAAGGCACATCGGTTTCTACAATATAACCTAAGGAACATTATGCACTAGCAAGACCACATCTGGAATATTGTGTGCAGTTCAGACGCAACTCTACAAGAAAGACAAATCAGCACCTGAAGCTGTGCAGAGGATAGCAACCAAGTGCATCCCAGGACTTAAGGACATGTCCTACTGTGACACACATAGAATTTAACCTGTTTAGTCTCAAGCAGACAAGACTACATGGGGACCTCATCCAGGTAGGTATTTAAAATTTTCAAAGGCATTGACAAAGTTGATTCAGCAAAACTCTTTGAGCTTAACAGTGAACCACATACTCAAGGACATCAAGTAAATTCAGGACAAAACCCAGGAAGAACTTCTTTACACAAAGAGTTGTGGGACTCTGGAAGAAACTTCCAAGATATGGAGTTGATCAGAAACCCTGGGAATCTTTAAGAAGAGTCTGGATAAGAAATTGGCACAGCTTAGCTATTGGCTAAACAAACGGGGTGACAAATGGACTGAATAGTCTCGTATTCATTTGTCCGATTTCTCATTCTCTTATGTTCTAATTGTGCCTTGTAACTATGACAAGCATTTTATTTCCTTTCAGCCCATATGTGTAATGGATAAATATGTTATGCATTTGTTTAATTAGTTAAGGTGTGCATTTATGGGAATTTTATTCATTTTGGTATTTTAGAGTCACTGAATGGTTAGCCTATAGAATGTCATAATGTCAATAAAAAATTAACAGGTAACACTTTTGGTCTGCAGTTCAAATGAAGAAATACCAAGGTTAACACTTCAATAGATAACATAAGCCTTCAATATGTCTGGTTATTTAGGAGGTCAGCAGCAAATACTAATATATATATATATATACTGAGAAATATAAATAATGATTGTTTTTTGTTATCAATTTACAAAATGCAAAGTGGGCGAACAACAGAAAAATCTAAATCAAATCAATATTTGGTGTTACTACGTTTTGCCTTCAAACCACCATCAATTCTTATAGGTACACTTGCACAAAGTCAGGGATTTTGTAGGATTCTAGTCAGGTGTAGGATCAACCGATTATACCAAACAGGTGCTAATGATCATCAATGTCCCACGTAGGTTGAAACACAGTCATTAACTGAAACAGAAACAGCTGTGTAGGAGGCTTAAAACTGGGTGAGAAACAGCCAAACTCTGCTACCAAGGTGAGGTTGTGGAAGACAGTTTCATGTCATGGCAACATTGAGCACAGCAACAAGACACAAGGTAGTTATACTAAATCAGCAAGGTCTCTCCCAGACAAAGATTTCAAAGCAGACTGGGGTTTCAAGATGTGCTGTTCAAGCTCTTTTGAAGAAGCACAAAGAAACGGGCAACGTTGAGGATCGTAGACGCAGTGGTCGGCCAAGGAAACTTAGTGCAGCAGATGAAAGACACATCGAGCTTATTACCCTTGGAAACTGGAAGATGTCCAGCAGTGCCATCAGCTCAGAACTGGCAGAAACCAGTGGGACCCTGGTACACCCATCTACTGTCCGGAGAAGTCTGGCCAGAAGTGGTTTTCATGGAAGAGTTACAGCCAAAAAGCCATACCTCCGACGTGGAAACGAGGCCAAGCGACAAAAACATAGGAACTGGGGTACAGAAAAATGACAGCAGGTGCTCTGGACTGATGAGTCAAAATTTGAAATATTTGGCTGTAGCAGAAGGCAGTTTGTTCATCGAAGGGCTGGAGAGCGGTACAATAATGAGTGTCTGCAGGCAACAGAGAAGCATGGTGGAGGTTCCTTGAACATTTGGGGCTGCATTTCTGCAAATGGAGTTAGAGATTTAGTCAGGATTAATGGTGTTCTCAATGCAGAGAAATACATACATATCCATCATGCAATACCATCAGGGAGGTGTATGATTTGCCCCAAATTTATTCTGCAGCAGGACAATGACCCCAAACATACAGCCAAAGTCATTAAGAACTATCTTCAGCGTAAAGAAGAACAAGAAGATCTGGAAGTGATGGTATGGCCCCCACAGAGCTCTGATCTCAACATCATCGAATGTGTCTGGAATTACATGAAGAGACAGAAGGATGTGAGGAAGCCTACATTCACAGAAGATCTTTGGTTAGTTCTCCAAGAACAACCTACCAGCCGAGTTCCTTCAAAAACTGTGTGCAAGTGTACCTAGAAGAATTGATGCTGTTTTGAAGGCAAAGGGTGGTCACACCAAATATTGATTTGATTGAGATTTCTCTTTTGTTCATTCACTGAATTTTGTTGATTGATGAAAATAAATGATTAACACTTCCATTTTTGAAAGCATTCTTGGTTTGCAGCATTTAAAACTGGGTGATAGAGATAGAGATATATATATATAGAGATATATATATATATATATATATATATATATATATATATATATATTGTCACTTACTTGCAGAGTAGGAGGCGGACAGATTGAACGCACCTGGGAACATATTAGCGGCAGGGAATGGTGGGGTACTAACTTTCTCCCTCTGCTTTCTCATAGGAAAAAGGACCTTCCTCCGTCATAAGCCGGGTTTTGACCGCAGTGCGGCACTTCCGCCCTTCCTCCGCCATCTTGCCCTGACGTCACCAATCCCAGCCTCCCTCACGGTCCTTCCCAGCATTCCTCCACTTCCGGCTCCTCCGCAATAAAATGGCCGCGGACGCCATGGTTCGGCGTCGCGTTATGAACTGTTTTGTTTATGATTTTGACCCAATTAAAATACCTAATTTCTGCACAATATACGGGGCTGGCGAACCCCAAACCTTTATGCGTGTTTTGTCCTAATTCTGGGATCATCAGGTGTACACACTCACTGCACCCCCTCTCGGAGATCGAAACGAATCACACGCCATGGCGCAACGTAAAGAGGCTTCACCTCTGACGTGGACATCCGAGGTTTGATCTCCAAGAGGGGGTGCAGTGAGTGTGTACACCTGATGAGCCCAGAATTAGGACAAAACACGTGAGGAAACGGAAAAAGCCCCTCGACATTTTACAAGCTGGACAGTCTGATAGGAGACTTGCATTCTTCCACAATTAAATCCTAGGCACTAAAAACTCTTTTAAACACTGTTCACACTTTTCACCATAAAATATTAGACTTACTGCAAAGTTTCATAAAAAACACACAAAACCTCTCTTTCACACACACTTACTTTCCCCAGACTGCTGTGAAGGTGATGGCTGATCTTCCTGAGTTCCCGCAGATGACTTTTCCTTAGTACTCCTTGTGTCAGACCTCACCTCAAGCTCAGTACAATCCATACTTCTTTGTCTGTGCATCTCAATGCTGACAGATGTCTCTTTGGCCTCTTCTTTAATATCTGCAGTTACAGGTTCATAATCCTCATCCTTAATGCTGGGACTCTCCTTGTTAGGGTGGACAGACTCCCATTCACAGTCCTCCTTTTTAATATTTACAGACATTAACTCCATTGTCCTTATGTCAGCCTCACATGTCTCCTCTTTCACATCCATCTTGGTGTTACAGTTAATGGCAACTGTGTCTTCCTTGCTGTTGGAAGAACACAATTTAATTCACACATAATTGTACCAATTCAGGTAAAAAGATATTTCAATTTCTTACTATAGCACTAAATCAGTTGTAGTTTATGTCAAGTCAGGCAGTTTAAAGAAATCACATTACAGCATATTAACAGGAACTCATCACTCTTCATATCGAGTGTGGAGTGAAAGGACAACAGACTTGAGCAGGCCTACCAGTATTCATTACTTGGCCTACGCGTATTGTCTTGAAAAGTGTTGAATGGCTGGCAACTGGATTTTCTTCATATATTACTTTAATGTAAGAAGAGATTAATGAATTTCTGTTACATCTTAGTAGAAATAAAGGAGTAGCATGGGATATATTAATACAAATCTAACTGATTTGACTGATGGGTTTGTATTTCATTAAGTCAACAAGTAACTTGCAGGGCTGCCCGCCGGCTACATGAGGGTTTGCTGCCACAGCATTGTGCTGTGGTTATGGAGCCTGAAATAAGGAGACACAAGTGATGGGACATGCGAGTTATTAAATGAACACCGGGATGCTTTTTATTAAGATGTTCTACACAAATGATTTGCATCCTGCATCCCTGAACATCCAACCTCAGCTTTTTACTGGTGAAATGATTACATAACACAAAAAATGGACTTTTTGAATATTTTCCTCCCTAAATCTAAAAACTAAAATATCCAGCATCCTGCTTAGTGAACGTGTAAGTAAAATATCCAGTAAAGCAGTGCCATTGTGGATTCTGAATTCATTCACTTAATACTCACCCACTCAATGCAATTATCAATATTATTAATATGAATGGCTTGTGTTCACAGAAATTTGGACACTACGGTTTTAAAACCCAAAAATGATCATGTAAAACAGAGGCATTAGACGTCAACAGAAGGCTTAAAAACAAAGCTGGAAAAAAGCATTTGATGATTTGAGTCGTTATGAATGTGTGTAGACTTTTCTTTAAAATCTCCAACAAAATTTCAGCTCTGTTTTCAATAACTCAGAATAAATCTTTATATTGAATGGTCTCCTCTTGCTGAACTAAATGTTCCACATCAACACAGAAAATATTATTTAGATTTATATTCAAGATGAACACCCCTTTAAAACTGACACCTAGCGGAGGGGGTTAAACTGGGTGATCTGGTAGACCAGGGGCCTCATGTATAAATGGTGCGTATGCACAGAAATGTTGCATACGAATGTTTCCACATTCAAATCGTGACGTATAAAACCTAAACTTGGCGTAAGGCCACGCATATTTCCATGGTAGCTGATACCCAGTCGTACGCAAGTTCTGCGCTCGGTTTTGCAGACTGGCGGCACCCAGCATCAAAGCAGTGCTACTGTTCCTGTGTGGTTTCCCTTTCTTTTTTAGATTCACATTCCTGATGCGGCTTTTTAAATACACTGAAACTAACCGAATATTGTTTATTAGTGTAATGCATCTTATTGGAATTAACCAGTAACAATATAATGGTCCATGGAATAGCTAGTATTCCAAATACCATAACTGCATTAGCGTTGTTACTCTCACTGCACCTTCTTTTTCTTCTTTCAGCTGCTCCCTTTAAGGGTTGCCACAGCGGATCATCTTTTTCCATATTACTCTCACTGCACCACTCGGAGTATTTATATGACTGTATCTGAGTGGTGAATTACAGCAGCAGCTGATCGGAAAGAGAATTATCTGTATACAGCTTCAAGGAAATGCTGTCTCAGCCACGGCAAAACTCTTCAGAGCCTTTCCTGTACGGACCTTGTCAGTTTCATCACAAGAACTCTAAATGCACTCAATCAGTCCATCATGTGCTCCTTGTAGAACTGTTTGTACTTATAAGTACAATTACCTCATTGTAAACTTGCACTACAGTTATAATATTACACAACCTGCGCCACTTTATAAAGCGCGTATTTACATATGATGGCGATATCATTTTTAAGATGAAATGCAGCAAAATATGTTGATTATATTATACAGATAAAACTTTAACTTCATTTAAATAATCTGTATTGTTAATAATTAAACATGTGAGGACACGGTGTCGCAGCGCTAGCTAGTTCACGGATTGATCCTACCTTGTTCTGTATTCTTACTGGGCTGGTGTGACACTGGAAGGATAGATAGATAGAATAATTAAACATGTACTATGACAATATTTCAATGTTCCTTAAAAGTTTTGAAGAATCGTTGTTGTCTGACTGTAAGCCAAGCTTACAGGTGGCTTAACGTCTATTACAGAGCTGATTGTGTGGCGATTGGGTATTTGGAGAAAGAAAAGTAAGGACAGGAATTGGAGGTTAGTACGTTTGAAAGACGGTACTGCTGCAATAATTTCATCAAAGGTCACGCACAATCACTGCACCACCGTGTTCTCAAATTTAATAACATGCTTTCATTCCTATCATCATGAAAATGATATCACATATACATCTCAGTATTTTAATTATTCAGAGAGCTGTAATATTACGAATGTAATGGACTCTGTGTCCTGCCAGAGAAAGTGCGGAAGCACGTAGTGATTCACTCACATACAGCACATAGAAGATCAAATACAAAACAAAGCATTTAACGTGCTACTTTAGTTACGATGTGATTTCAGCAACTAGTAAATTAAACGATTTATAAGATGGAGTTTATGATGTTCTACTTTAATGACAAAATAAACTACGTGATTAAAGTGGAAATTTTGAGATTAAAATTGACATTTTGTGCTTTTTTCCCCACTGTGTGCCTATTTTTTTTCTCTGTACCCTAATAAGCTTTTATACGACACTCAGACAGTGAGCTACGACTCACCTTTTTACGGTGACTTTGATATCTGACAACTTCTTTTTTATTTCAGGCACTGTGCGACTTTGTGAACTTGAGCTTTCGAGTTTCTCCGACACGCTATGTCACTCGATCAGCTTCCTTTTGTTGTTTATACCACTGTTTAAACCAACAAATAGTATGTTTTTCCTTTGCTTCATCTTGGTATTCGCTGAAATTCTTATATTTTCCTCTGTGCTTTTCCCATTGTCTTTTCACAGAAGGCTGCGCTTAAGAGCTATTTATATTGTTTTGCATATTCAAATAGGCGTAATTCTGGGAGGAGACGAGGCGGGACAGCAGGTTTGGGATTTACGTAGCGTTAGATCGTGGAAGTTTGCATATGCACAGATTCCTGCATCTAGATTTGTCTGTGTGTATGCACATTCCAGCTTTTGTGCTTATGCCATGTTATAGTGCGAGTTCTACGTACGGCGTTATGCATGAGGTCCCCGGGTGACATTCTTTTTGCAATGTTGAGTAAACGATTAATATGTTAAAGTTACTCACCGACAGTAACTTAGTCCACCATTTTAATAAAAAATATTATTTTCATTATCATTATCATCCTACTTTTTGTAAACATTGATTGATTTGTATGGAATGATTACAATAAAATTAATTAAAAAAAAAATATATATATATACACACTGTAATACACTGTATATATATATATATATATATATATATATATATATATATATATATATATAAACTGCTCAAAAATTAAAGGAACACTTTGAAAACACATCAGATCTCAATGGGAATAAGAAATCCTCCTGGATATCTATACTGATATAGACTGGGTAATGTGTTAGGAACGAAAGGATGCCACATCGTTTGATGGAAATGAAAATGATCAACTTACAGAGCCCTGAATTCAAAGACGCCCCAAAAATCAGAGTGAAAAAATTATGTGGCAGGCTAGTCCATTTTGCCAAAATTTAATTGCAGCAACTCAAAATTGTATGCAGCACTTTGTATGGCCCCTGTGTTCTTGTATACATGCCTGACAACATCGGTGCATGCTTCTAATGAGATGACGGATGGTGTTGTGGGGGATCTCCTCCCAGATCTGGACTAGGGCATCACTGAGCTCCTGGACAGTCTGAGGTGCAACCTGGTGGCATTGGATGGACCAAAACATAATGTCCCAGAGGTGTTCTATTGGATTTAGGTCAGGAAAGTGTGGTGGCCAGTCAATGGTATCAATTCCTTCATCCTCCAGGAACTGCCTGCATACTCTCACCACATGAGGCCAGGAATTGTCATGCACCAGGAGCCAGTGTACCAGCATAGGGTCTGACAATGGGTCCAAGGATTTCATCCTGATACCTAATGGCAGCCAAGGTGCCTTTGTCAAGCCTGTAGCGGTCTGTGTGACCCTCCATGGATATGCCTCCCCAGACAATCATTAAACCACCACCAAACTGCTCATGCTGAATGATGTTACAGGCAGCATAATGTTCTCCATGGCTTCTCCAGACCCTTTCACTTCTGTCACGTGCTCAGGGTGAACCTGCTCTCATCTGTAAAAATCACAGGGCACCAGTGGTGTATCTGCCAATTCTGGTATTCTGTGGCGAATGCCAATCGAGCTGCATGCTGCTGGGCAGTGAGCTCAGGGCCCATTAGAGGACATGGGGCCCTTGGGTCACCCTCATGAAGTCTTTCTGGTTGATTGGTCAGAGACATTCACACCAGTGGCCTGCTGGAGGTCATTTTGTAGGGCTCTGGCAGTGCTCATCCTGTTCCTCCTTGCTCAAAGGAGCAGATACTGGTCCTGCTGATGGGTTATGGACCTTCTATGGCCCTCTCCAGCTCTCTTAGAGTAACTGCTTGTCTCCTAGAATCTCCTCCATGCCCTTGAGACTGTGCAGGGAGACACAGCAAACCTTCTGGCAATGACACGTATTGATGTGCCATCCTGGAGAAGTTGGACTACCTGTGCAACCTCTGTAGGGTCCAGGTATCGCCTCATGCTACCAGTAGTGACACTGACTGTAGCCAAATGCAAAACTAGTGAAGAAACAGTCAGAAAAGATGAGGAGGGAAAAATGTCAGTGGCCTCCACCTGTTAAACCATTCCTGTTTTGGGGGTCATCTCATTGTTGCCCTCTAGTGCACCTGTTGTTAATTTCATTAACACCACAGCAGCTGAAACTGATTAACAACCCCCTCTGCTACTTAACTGACCAGATTAATATCCCATAAGTTTCATTGACTTTATGCTATACTCTGATTAAAAAGTGTTCCTTTAATTCTTTTGAGCAGCATATATACATACATATACTGTGTGTGTGTGTGTGTGTGTGTGTGTGTGTGTGTGTGTGTGTGTGTGTGTGTGTATAGACTAGCAGAATACCGGCCATGGCAGATAGTGTGTTAAAGAATTAATGAAAAAGAAAAGCAAACATTTTAAAAATAGCGTAAGATGATTGTTAATGTAATTGTTTTGTCATTGATATGAGTGTTGCTGGCATATATATATATATATATATATACACATATATATATATATACACATATATATATATACACATATATATATATACACACACATATATATATATATATACATATATATATATATATATACATATATATACATATATACACATATATATATATATATATACACACATATATATATATACACATATATATATATATATACACACATATATATATATATATACACATATATATATATATATATATATATACATATATATATATATATATATATATATATATATATATATATATATACATATATATACATATATATATACACATATATATACATATATATATTATATATATATATATATATATACACACACATATATACATATATACACATATATATATATATACACATACACATACATATATATACATATACATATATACACATACTGTATATATATACACACACACATATATACATACTGTATATACAACATATACATATCTACATATATACTGTATATACACATATATATACAAATCTACATATATATATCTACATATATATATATATATTAGGGGTGGGACTCGATTAAAAAAATTAATCCAATTAATTAGAGGCTGTGTAAGAATTAATCTTGATTAATGGTATGTAATCAAGACACGTAAATTTGCCCCAAATCGCAAATGTTTTTTTTTTTTTTATTTAAAACGGTTTTAGTGGGCTTACAGAATCAAATAATAGACATGGACATGAATATTGTAAACTGAAGCTGTTTTAATTTCTGAAAAAAAGCCTTTAAACTGCATTTGAATTCAAAACAGAAACAAAAATATCATCCCTGGTTAAAATTGGGCAGACTTAAAAATAAAGTGGTAGTTTAAGTACTTTAAGTACATTTTCAGAATAGTATTGTCTTTAAATAATAATAACCAAAATTTCAACATAAAGTGCAGTTTTCTTCTTAAAAAAATAAGTCAGAAACATAAAAGGTAATTTGACCAGCTTACTCTTTAAACTCTGAGTAACATTAGCCAAAATTATTTTGTACATTAGGCTAAAACAGTGTGATCATTGAACATTTTGTAATTAGATGTATTTAGAATTACTAACGGTCACGGAAGTCCAATGATCCCCAGTAAGAGCCACAAAGTCCGCTTTCTGTAATGCATCTAATTTTGCTTGCTTTTCAGTGTGCACAAAAAACCATGCTTTTATCAAGGCTTACTCGGGAGTCGAAATGATCAGTCGTAGGAACGCGCTTTATTCCGACTCTAACATTTTTGTAGCTGTGATGTGTGCATCAGTGTAATGGATGTACCAGGAAATCATGCATTGACAAAAGTTCCCGTTTGCTTGGAATTGAAAGTGTGATTAAATGCGTTATTTTTAGCAGCGTTATGGAGTACATGCATCGAAGCTTCTCAGCTGTGCTTGTGCTAAGAAAGGGAAAATTTTAAAATAGCGTAACATGATTCTCGTTAACCTAATATTTTTCATACGTCCCAAACCAAGGAGATCTGCTAAGGTAAAATGAATCGGTAGCGCGTACATAGTCAGTACATCCCCTCTCGGGAATCGAACCTCGAATGTCGGCGTTAGGCTAAGACTCTACAATTATACAGCGTGTGGCTTGTCTATGCTAAAGTATGTATTGTAGATCGGGTATATATATACATTTATATATATACCCGTGTATCGCAGTGGAGAAGTAGAAGTTATGAAAAGAAAAGGGAACATTTTAAAAATAGCGTAACATGATTGTCAATATACAGTAATTGTTTTGTGAGTGTTATTGAATGTTGCTGTCATCAAGGATTTGATTATCATTATTTCTTTCAATCAGGCTCGTATTTGTAGGATGTGTTCAAGTTACATTCCGTGTTTGTCAATCGTTGTAAAGATAAGAGGTTTCATTCATCGATTAGTTCCTTACTGCATCAATAAACAGCTCGTCTTCCTTTTTATCTGTGATGTGACAAACTGCATGCACGGTTTTTTTTTTTACACTGTCTTCCTTTAGCAGGACATTCACTTTTTCCACCGTGTGCTTTGTTTCGCAGTAGCTGCACTTATGAATATGATTGTATGTATAAGGCGCTTCATATTTTTTGCTGCCTTCTCAATTGTGTAATTCGGTTTTGTTCAGCACTCTTTGGAACTGTTGCTTTTGTCTGTGCACTCGCGCCAGTTCCGTGAGCAGCTTGGTGTTCTTGCATCGAAGGTTCCCAGCTGTACTGGTGCCATCTCGTGTAATGTCAGCTAAGACCCGGCACTTAAAACTTTCTCTCGCAGTTTCAATGAGTTTGTGCCAAACACCACCCTGACCATCTCATCTTCCTCTGCATAAGCACAGTCCTTCACCCGTGAATATTTACCGGCAGTGTTTGTATTGGATTGCGCTGATGGGCGGCCTTATATGGGCAGGCACTAAATTACAAGCGCTAGTGGCAGCCTGTCTATGAACTTAATTTAATATAAACTTACGGTTCACGCCGTGCTTTGTTTCCGCAGTAGCTGTACTTATGAATATGCTTGTATGCATCATTTGCTTCATAATGTTTTTCTGCCTTCTCAATTGTGAAATGGCGTTTTGTGCTGATCGCTGTTTGGAGTTCTTCCTTGTTCTCTACGTACTTACGTGGGAGTGATGATGTCACCGAAACTCCGCCCCAGCCATCTCCAACTCAAGACTCCATTACATTATATGGGGAAAAATAGCTTCCAGTTATGACCCTTATGCGTAGAATTTCGAAATGAAACCTGCCCAACTTTTGTAAGTAAGCTGTAAGGAATAAGCCTGCCAAATTTCAGCCTTCTACCTACGGGAAGTTGGAGAATTAGTGATGAGTCAGTGAGTGAGTCAGTGAGTGAGTGAGTGAGTGAGTGAGTGAGGGCTTTGCCTTTTATTAGTATAGATATATATACATACATATATATACACATATATACACATATATATATACATATATATATACACATATACATATATATATATACACATATATATATATATATATATATATATATATATAT
This sequence comes from Polypterus senegalus, assembly GCF_016835505.1. Taxonomy (NCBI): domain Eukaryota; kingdom Metazoa; phylum Chordata; class Cladistia; order Polypteriformes; family Polypteridae; genus Polypterus; species Polypterus senegalus. Next base: position 168,697,923 of record NC_053161.1, on the reverse strand, counting down.
ATATATATATATATCATTTTCCTATATTTTATTATTTAGGAATTTCCTCCAATACTTCTGAAAAATATGCATCAGGGGCTTATATACTGTATGTCTTTACTAAACACTTTGGGCATTTGCGGATATGGGTTATCTGTTCCTGGAGATTTGTTTGATTTAATTTTTGTTTTTACTAATACAATGCCGAAAGAACTGCATTTTGCCAATATTTCTCTTGAACTGCCTTTTAGTGTCCTTCATAACAGTTGCTCTCATGCTCTAATATATTTTACAGTTAGTGCTGTAGTTATCTCTCTTATACACCTTACGTGTCGTTTTTTTTAATTTCCTTTTTATTCATGCAAATTAGTGGTGCAACGGATCAAAAAACTCACGGTTCGAATCGGATCACGATTTTAAGTCACGGATCGGATCAATTTTCGGATCAGCCAAAAAAAACAAGACAAATTTAACTCTCTATTTATTTAGTTAAGTATTTTTTGCCCATTAAAAAACATTCAACTCAAGACTCATTCCATTCAATTATATAAATACAAATTAGGGTGCAATATAGGGCATGATAACTATTTCCTTTAATGTAGATAAATAAAAAACAACTTTAAATGCAATTTAAGGCATCATTGCTTATTACTTTGAACATGGAGAGAGAAATAAAAACTAGCTTATGTCCACATCATCAAAAAAGAAGAAAGCAAAGCAGACCTGAGCTTATAATTTCATTTTTTTTTTTTTTCAGAAACATGAGGATGTCTACATTTTCTGGGGAAAGTGTAGATCTCTTTGCTGTAACTATGTCCCCTGCTGTTGCGAACACCCTCTCGCTAGGCACTGAAGTGCCAGGCACGGTAAGCTGGTGTCTTGCCATTGTGGCAAGGTGAGGGTATTTACATTCGTTGCTTTTCCACCAAGTCAGTGAATCACCATCGACTGGAGTTGCTGCCTCATACGATACCACCTCCTCTTTGATGGTTTCAGCAACAGCCTTGCTAACCATGCCCTTCTGTGCAAAGGTCTCGCCAAAAAGCTCCGCCATTGCCGACTTCTTTTGTGGAGGAGATGTCTGCTCCTGATGTTGCTGTATATTGACGCTGCAGGGAAAGTTACGTTCTTGATTAAAACTTTTTTTTAAAAAAGATGCTGGAGGTTTGTCGAGCTACTCTGCTCCTCTGCTGAAACTGCTACCGCTGTGCATGACCACGCGTATGAAGCGGCAAACCGGAAAAAAGTTGAGCAAAAATGCGTGAGAGAGGTTGAATTAGTGTGCGAGAGAGAGACAGAGTTAGTGCGCGAGAGACACACACACAATACGGTGGGACTTTTTTTTTTCTCGGATCTTCGGATCACGTGCGTACCGAACCGTGGACAGGAATCGGTTCTGATCACGCATCAACAATGATCCGTTGCACCACTAATGCAAATATTGAGAAATTAAATGAAGCTGACAAAACATGAACTATCTTGTGTTCATATGTTGGCAATGAAATAATCAATCAATTTAAGAATCACTGCATTTTTTTCATACGGTCCCAGATTTTTCTGATTTGAGGTTATAATTAATTATGATAATAGATAAATGTTATAAAATGAGGCTTTTATATACCATGCAAATCTGATCATCACATTTGACGTGCCCCTTGACAAAAAGTCGTGTAATGGGACATTAGCTTATAGGCTTTAAATGTGATATGAGCTGTGATTCTCAATCTTGTAAGCTGACATGATGCAGCAACGAGATCCGTGACTTTGACTGGAAAATTTGACATGTCTCATGATAAAAAGTCCCGCAATTTGCCATCGGCTTAAGTAAGTTTCACTGCAATTGCTAATTTTATAAAAAAAAAATCTACAAGACCACCTACCTCTTTCTTTATTTCTTTCTTTCTTGCAAGAATAACAACGCAGCGGACAGAAGCCCTCATTTGAAGCAATTGTGTTGGAAATCGTGCGAGGCTTCGAAGCATTTATTTGACAGGTACCTCTCTGTTAACATCTGCTGGTCATTTGTATTAATGTTACAAAAACTCATAAAAAAAAGTTCAATGACATCTGTTAACATTTTATTTTTCTCTGCTAAGGATTGTCGGCGTCGAGATGGGTTCGTTAACGGCCTCCAGTGTCTGATAACTAAAACGATAATTTAACCCGACAGGCGGAGTTTTAATAAAACAAAAGGAGTCCCCTCGCTTATAGAGCCCGGCTGTTTTTTTAAAATATCCCCCTTTACTTTTTATCATTATTATGGATATACATTTGTATATACTTTAATAATTCACGAGGGGAAATCTCAGTGCCCAGTATTATAGCTGCTGATATTAATATTACTATTAGCCCTCGTCTTTTCTTGAGATCGCCTTTACTTGACTGTTGTTAAATTATAAGACGGTATCACTCCATCAAGTAAAGAAATATTTCCTTTATCAATATTTTGTATTGGTTATTTTCTGGAGCTCGTAATTAACGAGTTCGCTACGATGAAAAGTCCCCGATACAGTCAAATCTGTCACAAGCGTTGATCTTGTCGTCCTGTGGCTCTACGGACTAACGTGGCTGCTTTTCCTGTTCTGCGCGTAGTAGCAGTTTTGAGAGATAATGTGAAAGGATCACGTAAGAGATCTCAGTTCTATTCTAGAATCATATCCACTTAGAATCGCCATCAAAAATGCAGTAACTAATTTGCGGAAGGCAGCTCGCATAATTACAATAATTAATCTTCTATTCATTGCCACTTCAGGTCTATGAATCCTGCATTGTAAAGGGTGATTAAAACCACACTGTGGCAGAAATTGACAATACATATTAGCCACAGATTTGAAAATCACTAAATACTTACAACGTTTACAGAGGAGTTTCCTGTGTACTGTCGCAATGGCTTCAAGAACTCCTTAGTGAAGCGTCTCTCAGCCTCTCTGAAATGATCGAGATGAGGCACGCAGAATATACTCATCACATATTACACTTTTATACCACCTCCAGTAAACTACAAATGGCTTTTCTTACGTATTCATCGTTTTAAATTGGAACAGAGGCAAAAAAAAAAAGCAGGCGAGTTTATATAAACTAGAGCGAGCAAATGCGCGCGCACGTAAAAGACTGGCAACGCGACGTGCGTGTGACGTCATCAAGTGCGACAAGAAGTGAAACCAGAGCGCGCCTCGGGGGCTCTAAACTTGAGAAGTAAGGTGGAGGCAGTGATCTAGACCGTGGGCTTTTGTCGCCGAAAGGAGCCGTCTTTAACCTAGTCTTAGAGGTACAGGTAAGCGTTCAGAGCTCGGGTCTATTTATCTTTGGAAGTAGGGCTTTTTATTCTTTACGCGACTTGAATCAAAGGCACGTGGAGTAATAAGGACCCCGCAACTTTGAGTTGTGTCGCGTCAGTGACTTGCAACTCTCTGGCCTCAACGTGCGGCTCCCATTTTTACCTCAGAGCAGCCACACACACCGCCGGTGTTCTGACGATTTGTCCTACTTTGTCGAAGTATCCTACCGTAGTTTATTTATTGCCCGAAAGAGAGCCTGATGCAAAGATTTCACAAGACGGCCATTACTCGTGCATGGATACAATGGCCTGTACAAGATTAAAAGTCACATATACAAGTTATAAAATGTTGACAGTAAATACCTATGCAATAAACTGTAATAAATGCATTAATCTAGTAAGGCTAAGAAAATCATACATATTACTGAAATACAGTAACACAAGCTTCGAGAAAAGTTGCGTAATTAATAAAAGCATACATATTACTGAAATACAGTAACACAAGCTTCGAGAAAAGTTGCGTAATTAATAAAAGCATACATATTACTGAAATACAGTAAAACAAGCTCCGAGAAAAGTTGCGTAATTTTGGTCTGCGCATGCGTAGTATCAGTGAGTAGATCATTTCGATGGGTAGGATGTTTCGTTAGAACACATGTTAAGTCGTATATTTCATTCAGTTAGTAGTTCCGTTTCTTCAGACACAAATAGCGCTTTTTTGAGACAGGAAAGCACCTACAGTAACACAAACAGCAGTTCAGTCAAAGAGCAGCCATCGTGCTAAGGAACATCTGTTCAAAATAAACAAACAAATGCATAAGTATAACATTTATCTAGTATCATAATTAATTATATAGTGCCTATCTGTGCCAAATGATGCATTTAAAAATATTGAACTACTTTGGAGGACGGCACGGTGGCGCAGTGGTGGCGCTGCTGCCTCGCAGTTAGGAGACCCGGGTTCGCTTCCTGGGTCCTCACTGCGTGGAGTCTGCATGTTCTCCCCGTGTCTGCGTGGGTTTCCTCCCACAGTCCAAAGACATGCTGGTTAGGTGGATTGGCGATTCTAAATTGGCCCTAGTGTGTGCTTGGTGTGTTGGTGTGTGTGTCCTGCGGTGGGTTGGCTCCCTACCCAGGATTGCTTCCTGCCTTGTGTCCTGTGTTGGCTGGGATTGGCTCCAGCAGACCCCCATGACCCTGTGTTTGGATTCAGCGGGTTAGAAAATGGATGGAACTACTTTGGAACATTTACATTATGTAAGGCAGAATGCCGTGTGGGCTGGGTGATCTCGAACCCCCTGCATGATTTTTTTCATAACTTATCAGGAGTTTTATTTGTTTCTGTACTCCTGGCCATTCTCATCATCAAACTCCTCTTTAGAGACTCAACAACTGATTCTATATACAGTATTAGAACTCTACGTCTCTATTAATTATCCATCTTTTATAAGTTATTTTGTATGCTATTTTTTTCATTATTATGCTTATCTCATTTTAATATTTCTTTTTTTGCAATGTTATCATCTTGTAAAGCACTTTGAGCTACACCCTGTGTATAAAAATGTGCTGTAGTAGTAAATGTTATTTTCTAAATGTTATAGCATGTAGCAGTCTTTGAAGAGGGAACTCCTTACCAATTCTTTTTTTTTTTTTCTGTTTTTCAAGCCCAATAAGGGATCTCTTTAAAAAAAAAAAAGACTTGAGAGATAAATAATTAAAAATAAGTAGCCAACAGATTCCGTAGCACCTTTGCCTTACCACACAAGCATTGCTTGCATCAGAGAATTTGCTTAGTGTTTAACTAACCAGACTTTTTTTTTTTTTGTATGATTGCATCTGCAGCTAAATTGTAACGCTGGTGCATGTACTGACTTGCATACACGCTGTATTTTGATGGAAGACTTATAGAATTTTTTTCCTAACTGTTGCCTTCGTGGCATACTGATAGATTTGCAGGTGTATCAGACCCTTTGTGGATATTGTGGTATAGCCAAGACAAAACACAACTGTTGAGTTTAATTTTAGAAGGGGAATATCGAGCAAACCAGGCAGTGTGGTGTAGTATTTAAGGCTTTGGACTTCAAATCCTGAGGTTGTGGGTTTAAATCCTGCTACTGACACTGTGTGGCCACAAGCAAGTCCCTTGACCTGCCTGTGCTCCAGTTAGAAACCAATTGTACCATAATTGTTGCCAGTAAGAAGAATGTGACCTGGTATACCAGATCACCCAGTTTAACACCCATCACTAGGTGGTGTTGTGGAGAAATCTTCAGAAAAAATGAGCAGAGTCTTCAGAAAGACAATTAGAATTTAGACTTTATTGCAGAGCACATAAAGCCTGTCTCAGTTCATGAAGTGAGCCCTGAATATGTTACAGTTCTTATCACAAAACTCCCCCCTTCCAGACTAGTTTCCCAACATCTACTGTACAGGGTTTCTACTCTGGTATTGCAGACCTTCTCATAACAATATTCTTGCCCCTGTAGACATCCCCATAATAATGGGGACCTTCTCATAAGAATATTTCCTTCCCAGTCCATCTTCTCATAACCGCTACTTTGGCTGGAAGGACATATTTACCACCTGGCGGTGAGCGTTACCTGGCTACCCCTCCCTTCATTCGCATGGCCTACTCCTGAGCTGTTAAAGATTGATGGCCTTTCTCTTAATCAGTTCTTAAAATTATTAATTCTTAACAATTAAGTTAGGATCAGAAGGACCCATATATGAAAACTGGACTGCCCAGTTAATAATTCAATAAAAGATTGCTTGTTCAACTAGCGTCCTGTAAGGCTAAGGTTAACATAATAGGCAACTGTGCCAGTAAGCGGCAGCGAACAGCTTCATTGATAAGGGCCGAGCTGCAGACAACTGTGACACAGTGCTGATTCATGCTTGAGAGAGAGAGAGAAAAAGACGAGACTTTAACAATTACTTCTTTAAGTTAACTAATATGTGCTACTGTATCTTTTCATTGTCATTACTAAGATGTATAAAGAAGCATTTGCATATAAACTTAAATGCTAAAATGCTAGTCAAACCTCTGTCATATATATAGAGATATAGATATATATATATAGATATATATATATAGATATCTATATATATATATAGATAGAGATAGATATGGATATATCTCTATCTATATCTATATCTATATCTATATCTATCTAGATAGATATAGATATATATAGATAGATATATATATATAGAGATAGATATATATATATATATATAGAGATAGATAGATAGATATAGATAGATATATATATATATATATATATATATAGAGATATAGATATATTGGAGGTGCGTATCACAAAGTAGTTTTTATTCCTGAGCCTTCATCAGAGGATAATGCTTAGACATCCCATAACTACTTTATGATACATGGTTCATTTTCTCCCTTTGTGGATCTCCAGCTGCAAATATGCAAACCGTATCACAGACCATCACCTCTGATATATAGATATATATATATATATATATATATATATATATATATATATATATATATATATATATATATAAGGCTTGGCTTGGTAAAAGCGGTAATATGGTATCCCGCTGGATCTAAAAATAGCAACGGTGTCAGTTTCAATACCGTTATACCGTCATAAAACAATGCACTTATATAGGAGACAAGGATTAAATATTAAATATAATTTATTTAATGCCTAAAAATGCGTATGCGATGCGTGGTTGTCATCACGTGACAGCGTGGAGGAGAAAGAGAGAGGTGGGGAAAGATGGCGAGTCGCGCACCAAGTGACCTGGTCTCGAAAAAGAACACAACTTCTGCAGTTTGGCAGTATTTCGGGTTTCGGCCGAACGAGAAGGGAGAGGCGGTAAATACGGACGAGGCAATTTGCAAATTGTGCAACAAAAGGTGACGCGAGAGATGGAAATACATCGAACCTAAGGTCGCATATCTGAAACCACCATCCACTCACTGCTGCGAGGATGGACCCGAGTTCACTCAGTGCAACAGTTTCAACGCCTCCCGATGCAGGACCAACAACATTTAGGTCCACCGCCAGTACGCAGCCGGCGATAATGGGGCCTTCGGAAAGCAACAAAGTACAAAGGGACAGTGTCCGTTGGAAAACCTGTACTGATGCAGTGACAAAATACTTGGCGAAGGAAATGGTCTCTTTCCACACAGTGGAAAAAAAGTCCTTTACGGACATGGTAAAGGTCCTAGATGCCCAGTACGAGCTGCCTGGACGGAAATATTTCTCACAAACAGCCGTCCCACATTTATATAGTAAAGTTAGAGACAATGTTCAAGTGCTGCTGTCAGCGTCACACAGTTATTCCTTAACAACTGACATGTGGTCGTCAGTTAACATGACTCCATATATGTCTCTGACTGTCCATACTATTACACCTGACTGGAAACTTGAATCCAAATGCCTCCAAACTACGTATTTTCCTGAGAGTCATACAGCAGACAATCTTGCTGCTGCGCTCAGAGCTGCACTTCAGGAATGGCAACTTGACGAGAAAAAACTTTCAGCCATAACCACTGACAACGCTGCCAACATTCATGCCGCAATCAGGTCCCTGCATTGGCCGTGGCTATGCTGCTTCGGTCACAATCTAAACTTGGCTGTCACAAATGGATTGCATGACCAGAGGCAAAAACCGAGCCCTCGGACTATGCCGTAATATTGTCGGGCCTTTTCACACAGCTGGCAACGTAAGCATGAACTCCACAAGAAGCAAGTGGACTTGGGACTCCCAAAACATAGTCTCATAACGGTAAGCATAAAACGTGCAGAGAGTTCCTCAGGGGCAGGGGCTCAAATATAAAAAAAGGGATATATATATATATATATATATATATATATATATATATATATATATATATATATATATATATATATATATATTTGCATCACATAAATTATATTGAAAAGTAGGCTATATTAAAATAGAAAACCATTTTTAAATTGTAATTTTTTCCTGTATTTTTTATCAAGTAAATGCAGGCTTGATGCTATAAGGGACTTATTTAGCCTGAAATAAATGTGCATGCAAATTTCACCAAGTGGAATAATATACGTTAATGGACTTATTTATTTATGCATTCATTTGTTTATTTAGGCCTATTTATTCATTCGTTCGTTTATTTATGCCTATTTATTCATTCATTTGTTTATGCCTATTTATTCATTCATTTGTTTATTTAGGCCTATTTATTCATTCATTTGTTTATGCCTATTTATTCATTCATTTGTTTATTTAGGCCTATTCATTTAGATAGATAGATAGATAGATACTTTATTTAATCATTTATTCATCATTCATTAATTAATTCATCCATCCATCCGTCGGCAGGACTGCGCAACTCGCTGGGGCTCCAAACTGGCAATGGTGGAGCGAATCCTCGAGCAGGCCCAAGCGATCAGACACGTCCTGTCTGATGACAGAAGGAGCAGCCTGTCCCTGACCTGGCAGGACATGGACGTCTTGAAAGCTGTTCACGAAGCACTGAAACCAGTCGGTGACTTCACTGATATTTTGTCAGCAGAAAATTATGTGACCAGTTCCTGTATCCTCCCCATACTACAGCTCTGCAGGGACAATGTGTTGGCTGCGTCAGAAAATGACCCCCAGCTAACAAAGTCAATCAAAACTGGAATTCTAACAAAGCTGGAGGCCAAGTATGAATCCAATTCAGTGCGCAAAATATTGCGAAAATGCACTTTCCTTGACCCTCGTTACCGTGGAGGATATGAGACGGATGACAACGCATTGGCTGAGACCAAGGCTGAATTACAGGCTGAGATCGTGAGCTTAGAGGCAGCAGGTCCAGTGGCCATCAGAGTGGAAGAGGGAGAGGAGCAACCTGCACCCTCACAAAAAAAGATGACTTTGGGGAGTATGCTGCAAAAAAAATCTGATGCAATGGCAGGTCCCGTCGGCACCGTAGAGGACCGAGTCGGAGCTGAAATAACAGCCTACTGTTTGGAGCCAGTTACTCAAGGAGACGAGGACCCACTTCTCTGGTGGAAAAATGCTGCGGGCGTTTTCCCCAGATGTCGCGAGTGGCACGAAAGTACCTGTCGTCTGTGCCACAAGCACACCATCGGAGCGGGTTTTCAGCACCGCAGGTAAAGTTGTCGGTCCACAACGTGCCCTGTTAAAGCCGGACAAAGTAAACATGCTGGTTTTCTAGCGAGAAATCTTGAATAGATTGATGCCACTTGCCATTCGTTCCTTTTCGCACTGTGTTTATTTTTATTTAATTGATTCAGGTATTTTTATTTGGTTTACGTTAAAAGCGATATTGGAAAGAAGACGTTTTGTTTAGGACTATTGCTTGGCAATACTTTTTATAATATGGATGATGTTTATGTTAATTCAACTCTGGTTGACTGTTGTGGGTCTAGTTGCACTTTTTTATAAGCTGCTCATATTTGTTATTAAAAGTTGTTCAGGCGGTGTGATTTAATTTAATTGATTTGTGTGGCTCTCGCGAAAACTGTTCTGGATGTTTATGTTAATTTAATTCTGTTTGACTGTTGTATTTGCACTTTTTTATAAACTGCTATTTGTTGCTAATAAAAGTTGTTAATATTGTTCTGCATGTTATTTTGTTATTGTTTCAGTATTAGTGTTTGATATTCAGTTTCTGAACGGTTTAGGCACAAGCCAACAGTTTGGTGATGCTGTCTGAGCCTTACGTCAAATTTTTTATTATTCACGGTAATACCGTATACCGAGGTAAAATAGGGAGGAGGTTTGACGGTATCAAAATTTGGATACCGCCATCCTAATATATAAATATATATATATATATATTTTTTTTTTCCTTTTTCCAACATCTGTCTGTATGTCTGTCAGCTTTTCTCAAGAGAACTACTTAATGGATTTAGATCATTTTTTTTTTTTTTTTATAATTTGCTTGAACATTCCGGTTGATTTTTGCGACCTCTCTCATCTCACTAAGTATCATAGTTCGCTTGCGGTACTGATTTATTTGTGCGAAACCAAGGGAGACACAGCTGGCAGAGGGGAGGGGGGCTTTGCCCTCCTCACACGCCAGCTTCGGGGCGTATCTTACATCCACTTTGCTAGCGAACGAGAGAACTATTTAACAGGTTTAGATCAGGTTTTTTTTCTAGAAGTTTCTTGAACATTCCGGTTGATTTTGTGACTTCTCTCATCGCGCTAAGAATCATAGTTCGCTTGCAGGAGTGATTATATTTGCGCTAATCCAAGAGAGAGGCTGTGGGCTGAGGAGAGGGGGAAACGTGAATTCAAGAGTGGGGAGTCAGTCTACCTCTGTGTTTTTGTTGCATTTTGTATGTCTGTATGCCTTTCCTAGTGTTTCTCACACTACTGAATTAAAACATGAATGCTGTCAAAACAAAACAATGCAATTCCAAATACACAGATATGACATCTTCCATTTGTCATTTTGTCACATGTCACTTTGTTCACATGTCCAATTGCATGTGTGGTGTGTTTTTCAGTTAGTCAGATGACTGGCACTGAGGTGTATGGTGGAGTGGAGTCACTTAGGTTCACTCTTATGGAGTCATTTAAATGTTCGTCTGTCAGTCTTGTTCTGAACTTTGATTTCATGTCTGACTCACAGAGGTATGTAGACCCAAACAAAGCAGACATTTTCAGAGCCGCTTGGTGAAGATTCTTATAGTTATCTGTGCTCTACTAAGCTCCAGAAATGCTTACAATGCTGTTGAGACTTTAACTGCACATTATTTTGAAAGTTTACTAATATATAAATATAATATATAAAATCTAATGTCTGTCTGTTTGTCTGCTTTTCACGAGATAACTACTTAACGGATTTAGATCGGGTTTTTTCTATAATTTGCTTGAAAATTCCGGTTTATTTCGTGACTTCTCTAATTTCGCTGTGTATCATAGTTCGCTTATGATACTGATTTATTTGCTTGAATCCAAGATCCGCGCAACAGGTCGTGGGGAGGGGCCTTCCTCACTCACTCACCAGCTTCGGGGCGTGTTTCTTATTTCCGCCTAGCTAGCGAACAGAGAACAATTGAATTCAACTTTGTTTGATATTTAAAATAAAGTGTTACTTAAGTCTTGATGAGTTTGTGTCCAGATATTCTCTTAAGTGTATGCCACATTGAAAAAATAGATTGCAGTTCAGATTGTGGATCGTGATTTTGTGTTAAGGACCATGATATGATTTTTTTGTAAAGATCGCACCCCAAATTTGACTTAGTTTTCAAATTTCTGTAGGTTTCATTAACCCTTTGGTGAGCTACCAGTAGCTCACGAGCGACGTGTTGGAGACCCCTGGTGTAGAACATCTCAAGAAAAAGCAGTAGAGCCGGGTGTTCATTTAGTAATTCACAAGTCCCATTACTTGTATCTAAATCTGAGGCTCCATAACAAAAACACAATGCAGTGGCAACAAACCCTCATGTAGCTGGCAAGCAGCCCTGCTAGTTACCTGTTGACTTAATGGAGAACAAACCTGTCAATTATCACAACTGCGCACTAATTCTTTGCTATGTAAAACTCTTTTTTTTGCATGTTGTTTACATCCTTAAGGTAGAAGTTCTGGTTTTGTTGAATTATTTTCATTTGCTGCTTTGATTTTATTGTATTGGTCAGTTGCGTTACACCTCACGATGTACTCTTTACCCTGATAAGTGTTTTATTATGGTGTCTGCTGGTCAGTGCTGCCATTTAAAATTAGATGTGCTGGATTTTCACATTACAAATCTGCTTAATATTTACAATGTAAATTTGTCTTGATATATCCCATGCTACTCCTTTATTTCTACTGTGTTATAGATTCATTAATCTCTTCTTACATTAATGTGACATATGATGCAAATCCAGTGGCCTGCCATTCAGCACTTTTCAAGACAATACGTGTAGTTCAAGTAGTGAATACTGGTGGGCCATCACTCCGCACTCGACATGAAGAGTGAGGAGTTCTTGTTAATATTCTGTAGTGTGATTTCTCTAAACTGACTTGACATAAATTTTAACTGAGTTAATGTTGTAAAGAAATTGAAATGTTTTTTGACCTGAATTGGTGAAATTATGAGGGAATTAAATTGTGTTCTTTCAACAGCAAGGAAGACACAGTTGCCATTAACTGTAATGCCAAGATGGATGTAAAAGAGGAGACGTGTGAGGCTGACATAAAGACAATGGAGTTAATGTCTGTAAATATTAAGGAGGAGGACTGTGAATGGGAGCCTGTCCACCCTAACAAGGAGAGTCCCAGCATTAAGGAGGAGGATTATGAACTGGTAACTGTGGGTATTAAAGAAGAGGCCAAGGAGACGTCCGTCAGCATTGAGACGCACAGACCAAAAAGTATGGAGAGTACTGAGCTTGAGGTGAGGTCTGACAGAAAGAGGAGCAAGAAAATGTCGTCCTTTAGAACTCGGGATGACCAGCCATCGTCTACACAGCAGTCTGGAGAAAGTAAGTGTGTGTGAAAGAGAGATCTTGTGTGGTTTATGTGAAACTTTGCAGTGAGTCTAATACTTTATGGCGAAAAGTGTGAACAGTGTTTCAAAGATGTTTGTTTTTTTTTTTTTTATTTCAGCCAAAGAGGTGAGGAAAATTGGGCAGATTTTGTTTAGCAAAGTTTCTAATTTGAAGGTAGTGAAAGAAATGCGTTGCTGGATGGTTAAATTTGGAGTGTAATTGTTTGTAGGATGCAAAGACGTTGTCTATGTACAAATCTCTAAGTGCTTTAATCCTGTATGTTTTCCAAAAATTAAAAACTACGTATGTTTGAGAGGGTGGAAAAAGGAGGTTATTGTGCTGAGGTGCCACAGATTTTTAACTTCTCTATCTTGAAGTATTTTCTACATTGGTTCCATATTCTGAGTGAATTAAGCACAATTGGGTTGTTGGTGGCTATAACTTGTAATTATTGGGGTACAAAGTAAGGAATATAAAGCAGTACTGCAGGATTTTATTTCTGTTGGGTTCCAATCCTGTGTCTCTTTATCTGTTTGTGCCCATGTCCAGGTTTTTATAGCTTGTATATTTGCCGCCCAGTAATAAAATTGAAAGTTAGGTAGACCTTCTGCCTTACATCTTTGTAGGGTATGAATTCCAAATAAATGAGGTTATGTTTTAATCTAACTTCTTAAAAAATTATTTATTGATGAAAATTGGAATGCTTTGAAAGATAAAAAAGAAACTTAAGAAGGATATTCATCTTGACAATGTTGATTCTTCCAGCTGAAGTGAGATGGAGGGTAGACCATCTATGCAAGTCTGTCTTGTTTTTCCATGCAGACAGCAAAATTTTGTTGATTAAGAGCTTTATGTTTACTTGAGACATTTACCCCTAGGTATTTAAACTGGTCTGTGATGATCAAAGGAAAGGTGTCCAATCTAATATTGTGTGCTAGAGAGTTTACTGGAAAGAGCACCGTTTTATTCATATTCATTTTGAGTCCAGAAATGTTTTAAAATTCTGTAAGTGCTGTTAGAACTGCAGGCGCAGTATTTGTGGATCAGATATATAAAGTACCATATTATTTGCATATCGTGAAATTTTCTGTTCAAGTTCTTCTCTGATAATTCCCTTTATCTCGTAAGCATTTTGAAAGTGAACTGCCAGTGGCTCAATGGTGATAGCAAAAAGCATTGGTGACAAGGGACATCCTAGTCTAGTATCATTTTCTAGTTTTGAAGTAGTCTGAAATATTGCTGTTAATACAAACTTAAGCTTCTGGACTGATATACAATAGTTTGATCCGTGCACATATGTTTGGGACAAACTCAAATTTCTCCAATGTAGTCAAAAGGTAGTCACATTCAACCATATCAAATGCTTTTTCTATTATCATCTCTGGGGTGTTAGAGATTTGCCATTTTTTTTCTTGATCAAATCAAGTCATTTGGTTTTTTAAATCAGCCAGATTAGATTTTTAACTTGGTGGTGGTAGTTGTGGGGTCTTTTCTCGTTGGTTAGTTAGTTTCAGTTTGGTTGATCTTGCTCAAAGGTTACATCCTCCCTCTTGTTCGTTTTAGTAGTCAAGTATACCTGCCCTGTTTACATTCACTACCAAGCCATAAGTGTTCCAGGATAGGAATTTAGGGTTAGTCATGGAGGATCAGAAGAAAGAAGATGGACAGAAGGCAGCATGAAGGTGAATAGAAAGAGCGAGTGAGCTTCAGAATAGAACTTACTAACTGTACCCGATAAACTGTCATTAAATACCCTAATAATACCAGTGCTAATCCCAGATAACTAATACAGGCCAGTGGGATCCAGCTGCAGACAGACAGGATCAGTGAGCCACTTTAGCATTTCAGCTTCTGAGGTAAAAGAAAATGTGGCTGAGATGTCTGTGGACTAAACGTTTTAAACGAGGCATTCATTTTGGCATTCTGCTTTTCACCCCCTTAAATTTTATAGAATTCATCTCTAATCAATCTTTAATTTACTCGTATCCCTTCCTTCTTGTACTTTTAAAACTGGGTATTCTAAATTGACTAATACACAAACCATGCTGTGATGCAAAATGTACAGGACATTACATTTTTCGTAAACAATGCCTGCTTGTCATAGAAAGCAGTGGACTGTTTGTCTATGGGCCCACAAATCTCTAAAAGAACTAGGAGTGACAATATAGGCAGGAATGATTGAAAGGTAAAAGTGGTGGGGGAATGCGCTTTTTCTGAATACACCTAGATTAGAAGTAAAAATATTATAAGAAAAATGGAACGTCATGGTGTTTGGAACTTCCACCTGACATCAAACCAGTATGAATCTTCTGTTGGTCTAATTGCTGTCTACAAGAAGACACTGAGCAGAAGCAGTTCAAGGATTTAATTGATAGGTGAGTTATATAGTGCCTGTAGTGTTTAGCATTCACTTGAGACGCCTGAGAAAGTTTAAAGGAGGGCAGCCTGACCTGAAACATTAAGTGATGTCAGACTGAGCTGGTAAGAGAAGACGTGAATAGGGGAACAAGTTAAATTGAAGATAATGAGAACATGAATTGGTAGGTACAGATGAAGTAACTCATTTACAGTAGGTGTTATATTGTCATGAACTGTTTATATACTGTAAATTGCTTTGAAATTGTTCTCTTTTCCTGGGTGTTTAACATGGTGTAATTGTTTATTCACATTTAATGTTGTAAGATTTAGTGATCTGCATTATGCAGTCTGTCCACTCTTTTTCATGTGTTCCTGAAAAAAACCTTTGCACAAACCACCTCTCATGAATTAAATAATTCAAAGATAGAAGTGCACATTCCTGAGTGCCATTGACACCACCTGATCAAAGCACCGTGATGTCCCTACATTGATGGATTAATGGCTAGAAGTCCATATGACCATCATCATCAAGTTCTTCCATGTGAACCCTGAATACCATGAGGACTGATTGAGGTCATTTATGTTAGGTAGAATGCCTAGAGGGGGCTGGGTGGTCCTGTGGCCTCGGAACCCCTGCAGATTTTTTTTTTCCTCCAGCCGTCTGAAGTTGTTTTTTGTTTTTTCTGTCCTCCCTGGCCATCAGACCTTAATTTTATTCTATGTTAATTAGTGTTCCCTAATTCTATTTTGTTTATTTTGTCTTTTTTCTCTTTTCTTCATCATGTAAAGCACTTTGAGCTACATGATTTGTATGAAAATGTGCTATATAAATAAATGTTGTTTTCCAAAATTAACACAAAATGCCATTACAGTGAACACAGTTGCTTCAGTAGATTACTGTTAGTTTAAATTTATCTGTAATATTTTAATCCTTTTGTTCAGTATTATGGTGACTGCTCAATATCTTACCCCTGGATTATTTTACCTGGACTGTATTATCAGTCCCACCAGCATGTACTCAATTACAGATTACTTGGTTTATTCTTTATTTCACTGCTGCCATCAGGGAGTCTCATGTTTTGGATGTGCTCTGTGTCTTGGCATGTCAGAACACTGGGACTCTGATTTAACTACAAGCAATGTTTCATTTTTGCAAAACTAGAACATTACAGTGGCATTCAGCAGATGGAACATATTATAACAACATACCAGATAAACCATTCACTTATTAATTACAATGAAAACAAAGTAAAAATACAAAATAAACTACAGCAGGGACATACATGTCAAAAAAATTAATAAAAAAGATGCAACCCCATCCATAAAGAAGAGAAGAGAAACTTAAGCAAAATGGAAAAAAGAATCAAAACCCCATTATATTTTTTAAGAAATAATAAAAAAAGTGACATTAGAGATGCAACAAGCCCAGTATGCTTATTTTAAAATAGTACTAATTAATTCTTGCCATATTTTAAACATTTTGATCTGTAACCGCCGATGCATAAGGTGAAGTCAGGCACAGGGTAAAACGCGTGTCAAATAAATCTCACAGTCCAAAAGTTTGTTTTAAAATATTTAGTGAAAGTTAAAAGCAAATAATCCACACAAGAATAAAAGGAAAAATAGTTACACACATAGAATAAAGGCAATATATAAACTTAGCCTTTCTTGAGAAACTTTAGTTATTTCTATACTTAAACGTTCTTTACTTCTTTCTATACTTAAAGGTTCTTGATTTCTTCTTCTGTATGCCTTAAGCATAAACGGTTCAACACTTAAATAAAAGTGCTGTTTTACGAGTTACTTCACACTCAAGAGGCCCGTATGCCGGTTGGCACATAGACATGTGCTCAGACACGATCACGTGCGCAAGCACAATTGCGAGCACGAACACGGTTAAAAACCGTATACCTCTATACCTTACACAAGGCAAGGCTAGACACTAACTGGAGAACATTGTTCACTCAAAGCTGTTAGAAAATGGCAGGAAAATACCAACACAATTCTATTCACGGGGGTTATAGGAACCTCCCATATTTTATGCATTATCATCTAGTAAAATATTCATGAATTTTATAGAACTAGGAAAATGGCTCTTACATGATCATACAGTATTTTTAAGACAGACTTTGATTTTTTTTTTTTTTCTTTCTAATTTGAGATAATACAGAATGTTGGTTTCCCACCAAGTTATAAAAGATGGGTTGTGATTTTTCCAGCTAAGCAGGATAAGTCTGCATGCTGATAGCGTGCTGTAGGACATTAAAGTCAATTTCTCCCAAGGTGTTTTAATGCCATCAGAGAGTTCAACAAATGTCACTGTTAACAGATTTGGAGTGACTATAATGCTGAAGCTGTTTGAGAAATACGTAAAGATTTTGGCTAATTCCCAAAACATGTGGGCTAGTGATGCTGGAGCTGATGGCAGAGTATTCATGTTGGGTCCTGCCCTGGGTACATTTTTGGGCATTTTTTAAGGAAGATAAATGTGATTGATGAAAGACTTTTTAGATGAATTATGGAATGCATGTTGCATTTAGAACTGGAGTATATTCTATGGATAGCTGAATTCCACTCCTTTGTCGAGATGATGACTGAGCGGTTTCTTTCCTGCCATTCCCGAAGACTACAGGTAGATTCTTAAGTTAATATATATATATTGTTGACATATTGTATAAGCTTCTTCATAAAGACTGTCAATATGGCCTACGGATTGGTATCGGTGTGAGATGTGGAAAGTTAAGAAAGTTTCTTTCAACAAATTTCTGATTTACATACAACAAAAAAAAGTGTTGCTGGGGTGTTGAATATGGAGCATAATTAATTGTTCATAAGATGCAAGTGTCTATTTAAGTTTCTTAGTGTCTTAATTCATAATGGTTTCCATGAGTTAAATACCGAGTATGTTTGAGAGGGTTGAAACATATGATTATTGTGAATAGGAGCAACAGATAAGAGCTGCTTAGCCTTGAATTGTGTCCTGCATCATTTTTCTATTTTTTCAATAATTGGTAAACGACTGGATTATGTGAGTTTTGAGGACAGTTATTACTGAGTGGAGCACACAAAGCAGGGCATACAAGAAAGATTCAGATCAACATTTGTTTTCCAGTACAAGCCAGGCTGGTGTAAATTTGAGTTTCTGGTGATTTCCAAGATTTTATTGTGCAAATATTTGCTGCCCAGCAGTAAAATTTAAAGTTAGGTAGTGCCATCCCACTGTCTGCTTTAAAACTTTCTAAAGCTGCCTTTTGAATGCATGATCATTTTCAATTCCAGATAAAATGTGTTAATAATTAATTCTGAATTTCTTAAAGAATAATTTCTTTATGTATATAGAAATACTCTGGAAACAAATACAGCAGCTTAGGGTGAATGTTCACTTTGAGAATGTTAATTCTTCCTGAGGTAGGGTTGTAAAAATTGTATTGGAAAAGATTTTATATTTACTTGTGATGGTTATCCCCAGATTTGTAAATTGTTTTGATATTATGAACAGAGACCTATTCAATCTAGCAGTATGATAGAGAGATTGGGAAAAGTACACTTTTATTCAGATTAATTTTAAATCTATAGGTCTTATGAAATTCTTCTCACATGTTTAAGACTAATTGTCTTATTAGCCAAAAAATAAGTTGTGATTATTCAAATTAAATACAATTCCCTCTGTAACGTTTGGGACAAAGTCACATTTCTCCTTGATTTCCCCTTCTGCTCCATAGTTTAAAATTACAAATCAAGTCATTGAAATGTGATTAAAGTGAACATTGCAGACTTTCATTTAAAGGTATTTGCAGACGTTTTGGTCACACAACACTTTTCTTACACGGTTCCCCAAATTTAGGGTACCATTTTGTTAGAGCAATAGCAGGTCTATTAAAGCTGTCACATTTAAGACTTTGTCGCATATCCCTTGCAGGCAATGACTGATAGAAGTTTGTGATTCACCGACATGACTAGTGTCGCAGTGGGGGGCAGTAGCGCTCCCTTGAACCCTCAGGTACCACACCAAACACCAGGTAAAAGTGCCACAATAATTCTTTTTATTATAATAATTACATGCACTAAGCACCCTCCACTCCACACTACTCATAAATAAACACAATACTCCAATAACAATAATCAATCCTCCACTCGCAGACGCATTGCCCTCCTACCACCCAGCTCAGCTCGCCGTCTGGGAGCTCCCTCAGTCCTTTTATATTCCCTGACCCGGAAGTGTTCCCAATCCTACAGTCCACAAGTCCTTATTCCTTCCGGGTCAGAGTAAATAATGCTTTTCTTCACCCCGGAAGCCTGTCGCTCTTCCTGTGACGAACTTCTGGGTCATAGTATGCAAATGAGTCCACTAGCCTCCCAACAGCGACTCCCAGTGGTCCCCAAGGTATCCAGCAGGGCTGTGCATAAAAACTACATAGTCCATGAGGTCCTGCTGGAATTCGGGGTCCGTCCATGTTCTCGGGAGAGCTCCTCCTGGCGTACTGGGGGTGAGGGCCGGAATATGAAGCCGGCCATCCACTACACCAGTTACTGAGGATCTTCTCTTGTGATGCTCTGCCAAGTTTGTCATGCAGTCATCTTCAGCTCCTGCTTGTTTCAGGGGCTTGTACCCTGAAGTTTTCTCCTCGTGTTCAATTGGATTGAACTTGGGTGACTGGTTTGGCCATTCTAGAATTTTCCATTTTTTAGCTTTGACAAACTCCTGTGTGGCCTCGGCAGTATGTCTAGGACATCTTGTAGGATGAAGCGTTGTCCAATGAGGTTGGAGGCATTTACTGGAATTTGAGTAGATCATATATTTCTACACACCTCTGAATTCATTGTGCAACTATTGTCAAGAGTTCCATCATCATTGAAGAGAAGTGTACCAGTAACTGTGACAGGCATAAATGCCCAAGCCGTAACACCTTAGCACCATGTTTAACAGATGAGGCAGTCTGCTTTGGATCTCAGGTAGGTCCTTCTCTGCTCGACTCTTTGCTCTTGCAATCACTCTAATAAAGGTTCATCTTTGTCTCATCTGTCCAAAAGACCTTTTCCCAAAATTTTGCAGGCTTTTAAGTCCTTTTTTTGTCAAACTGTAATCTGCCTCTGAAGACTGTTTACTAATCTGTTGGACTTCTGAGTACTAAAAAGCACCTGTGATGCCAATTGTCCCAAACATCAAAGTGCCCTGAAGTGTGGGGACCATTTAGAAAAGATTTTATGTGAACAAAACATGTGCAAACCCCTTAAATTAAAGTCTGCAACGTGCACTTTAATCACAATGTCTGAATTGTTTGATTTATAATGTTAAACTGTGGTGCAGAGGGGAACGTCGAGGAACAATGTGTCTTTGTCTCAAACATTATGGAGGGCCATGTATTTGAGTATGTTCAAACCTAGGTTAATGATTCTGGGTGTTAAATGTACATTTGTATACTGTAGCATAGACAGACGGACAGACAAGTGAAGACTGGCCAGTGTCCTGGACAGGGGGGAAAAAAAAAGTTGGCATCAGGTTTGGCATGGAAAGTGAGGTGTCAAATGGAAGGAAAAAGGTTGGTAAAGCTTAAGAAATGCATTTGTCGGATGAATGATTTTATCGGTCCTCATTTTTACATCAAATTTCACACATAGTTCAAGAATAAACCACCGAGCAGGCTCAGACTTTGCACGCTGGTACATTAATAGGTATAGTATGTGACAATATTATTACATTTGGTTCAGATGACCCTGCATTGTCAAAGAAGCCCCTTGAAATGGACCAAAATGTAATTTGAGTTTTTGGCTTAGCTATGTTTAGGCCTCAGAAACACATACAGTGCATCCGAAAAGTATTCACGGCGCATCACTTTTTCCACATTTTGTTATGTTACAGCCTTATTACAAAATGGATTAAATTCATTTTTTTCCTCAGAATTCTGCACACAACACCCCACAATGACAACGTGAAAAGTATACTTGAGATTTTTGCAAATTTATTAAAAATAAAAAAACTGAGAAAGCACATGTACATAAGTATTCACAGCCTTTGCCATGAAGCTCCAAATTGAGCTCAGGTGCATCCTGTTTCCCCGATCATCCTTGAGATGTTTCGGCAGCTTAATTGGAGTCCACCTGTGGTAAATTCAGTTGATTGGACATGATTTGGAAAGGCACACACCTGTCTATGTAAGGTCCCACAGTTGACAGTTCATGTCAGAGCACAAACCAAGCATGAAGTCAAAGGAATTGTCTGTAGACCTCCAAGACAGGATTGTCTCGAGGCACAAATCTGGGGAAGGTTACAGAAACATTTCTGCTGCTTTGAAGGTCCCAATGAGCACAGTGGCCTCCATCATCCGTAAGCGGAAGAAGTTCGAAACAACCAGAACTCTTCCTAGAGCTGGCCGGCCATCTAAACTGAGCGATCGGGGGAGAAGGGCCTTAGTCAGGGAGGTGACCAAGAACCCAATGGTCACTCTGTCAGAGCTCCAGAGGTCCTCTGTGGAGAGAGAACCTCCCAGAAGGACAACCATCTCTGCAGCAATCCACCAATCAGGCCTGTATGGTAGAGTGGCCAGATGGAAGCCACTCCTTAGTAAAAGGCACATGGCAGCCCACCTGGAGTTTGCTAAAAGGCACCTGAAGGACTCTCAGACCATGAGAAACAAAATTCTCTGGTCTGATGAGACAAAGATTGAACTCTTTGGTGTGAATGCCAGACATCCCATTTGGTGGAAACCAGGCACTGCTCATCACCAGGCCAATACCATCCCTACAGTGAAGCATGGTGGTGGCAGCATCATGCTATGGGGATGTTTTTCAGAGGCAGGAACTGGGAGACCTAAAGATAAGATAAAGGGAAAGATGACTGCAGCAATGTACAGAGACATCCTGAATGAAAACCTGCACCAGAGCGCTCTTGACCTCAGACTGGGGCGACGTTTCATCTTTCAGCAGGACAACGACCCTAAGCACACAGCCAAGATATCAAAGGAGTGACTTCAGGACAACTCTGTGAATGTCCTTGAGTGGCCGAGCCAGAGCCCAGACTTGAATCCGATTGAACATCTCTGGAGAGATCTTAAAATGGCTGTGCACCGACGCTTCCCATCCAACCTGATGGAGCTTGAGAGGTGCTGCAAAGAGGAATGGGCGAAACTGGCCAAGGACAGGTGTGCCAAGCTTGTGGCATCATATTCAAAAAGACTTGAGGCTGTAATTGCTGCCAAAGGTACATCGACAAAGTATTGAACAAAGGCTGTGAATACTTATGTACATGTGAGTTCTCAGTTTTTTGTTTTTAATAAATTTGCAAAAACCTCAAACTTTTTTCACAATGTCATTATGGGGTGTTGTGTGTGGAATTCCTGAGGGAAAAAATGAATTTAATCCATTTTGGAATAAGGCTGTAACATAACAAAATGTGGAAAAAGTGATGTGCTGTATTTGTAACCAACACAGACTTTTGCTTTTTGTTTTTTTTCCAGATAACTATATAGGCTTTCTGAAAAAGCAATAAACAAAAATGTAACTGTGTCAGGGTTTGAACAGCAGAACCTCCTACATCCAAAAAATAATTTTGGAATTCATTTTCAGAGCACCCTATCAGAATATGGGAATATGCAGATAATTGCTTTAAATATTTTTCATTTATTCCCTCAGTGCATTAAGCAGGTCTGAAAATTAAACCCAAGCAGTTTCTTGGTTGTTTATAACCTTTTGAAAAGCCCTATGTAGATTTCTAATCACGGAAAACATTTCAGCAGGCTGTATCAGTTTGACCTATGCTTTCTGAAAGCCATATGGCAAAGCCAAAGACGCAAAATCTGTATTTTTTCCTGTCTTTAAGGTCTGCTGTTACCAAGTGGTGTCATCTGGACCAAGTATTTTGATTTTATGCACTGCACCTATAAAGGTACCAGTATGCACAATTTGAGCCTGCAGGGTGGTTTAGTTCTTGAGATATGGCCTGGTGAAGTTGACGAAGCAGTAAAGCCATTTTAAGTTTCACACCCCTCTCCCCTCACTATATTGGCTGTGTCTTGGAAAGTATTAATCTTTCATCAAAATAATTTTACAGGGTGTCTTCTGGATAACATGGCTACACCTGGTATTTCTTTCAGATTTTTTTGAGCCACGTGGAATGACCTTTAAGTATATGAGGGTCTAGCTCTGACTTTTTAAGCAATGGTCTGATAACTGACACTTTTGGTATATCAGGAAATTGTCCATTCAGCAGTGGATTGTTGATAACGAAGCTAAGAACTAGTGCTGTCAGAACTTCAATTGAGCTTTTTACTAGATGATTTTAGGGATGGATGTTGACATTTGTTGACACAAGGGATTGAGTGCAGATGACATCCAGTGGAAAAGGGCGATAAAAGCTGTAAACGTTGATAAAACTTGCTGTTACATTATAGAGAGACCCTCTTTCCTGGGAGGACTGTTAGACTCGTTGACTTGACGTTGAATCCCTGTGTGTGCGTGAGTAGCGTAAACGCCATCTAGAATGGCAGTGACGCCGGGCAAAGTGAAGTAAATGCGTAACGCAAAATACTCCATGCATTTATTTATTTTGTGCATATTGTTGCTGAATCCGAGTCTGAATTATTGAACTCCGATTTTGATGCAAGTGGTCTGCTGATTGGTTACCGGCTGATCATAGTGCTGACCATGGTCATGCAGCTGACATGCCTACAGCGATGTTTGCCTGTGAGTACTACACAGACACTTATCAAACTCCAATTTTTATGTAAATGATGTGGAAGTCGAAAATGAAAGACAGGTACCTGCATTGGCTGATCAGTCCCCAGCTACTTGGTTTACAGCTGATTATAGTGCTGACGTGCCTACGGCAACGTACAGTATGCCCTGGAAGAACTACACCAACATAGATCTGTGGGAGGCAAGCTGGGTACTGGACTTTATCAAATGACATGGTGTGCTAGTGGACACAAAGATTACGAGGCACGTGACTGCTTCAAACTGTTTTTCTTCAGAAAGTGCCTTTCAGCTTATGAGGGATGAGATAAACAGGTATGTGAATTTATTTATATATTGCAGAGGTTCACTGAACATAAGACAAATGTCACTCTGCTTTAAGTATTTTATGTTGATTTATGTATGAAACCATTGTTTTGTCTCTCTATTATAAAAAAAAAAAAACTTGCGATTGAGACAAAACTTTTTCCCGGGGATGATGCGTGATCTTTTGAAGAGAGACAGAGACACTTTCACGTCCCGCTAGATACACAAGTCACACTTACAACCTTTGACAGCAAGTTCTGTGATACACAAGCAGAGCAGGTTAGAGATCATGTTAGTAGGAAAATTCGAAACTCTCAAAAAATGAGAGTAAAGATTGCATTGGCGTAAACAACTCGGGGAAATAACGAAACAGCAAAAAGAGATTGAATATTTAGGTGCTGTACAGGCTTTTAAACGTTCGAAGCTCTGCACGAAATACAGATCACGTGGCACGCAGCAGCAAAAAGCCAACAGCTTCTCAAGCAAAGAAGAGGTGGGGAAAAAATACCTGTTACTTGTTTCCCAATGTATCACCATTTAAGAGGGGTTTCGGAGGAGTGGCCATGTCACCTTGGGGTGCACTCAGCCCTCCTCTTCACAACCACGCCTACCACTGGCACTGGAGGGTAGGCGAGTGAATTGCAGATCACGCGTGAGGGTAGCAGCAGCACACAAGCGGCTGCTCGACCAAAGAGGAGTTAAAAAATGCATTTGTTTCCCATTGTATCACAGTTTAAGAAGGGTTTCGGAGAGGCACCCACAGGCGGGAGGGAAAGGGGTTGGTGAGCGAAGCGAGCAGTGTTCTTTTAAAAAATTTAAGTTTTTTAGAAATCTATTCAGCCCTAGGACAAAAAATAAATAAATAAATACCATAACTACCTCTAGCTAGTTTAGTTGGCACTGGATCTAAGGAACATCTAGAAGGTTTCATTTTAGAAATTAAAGTTAAAGACTTTCTGTTCTGTTGCAAGACTAAAATAAATAAAGTGGTGTGTGAAACAAACAGAAAAGGTTGCTAATCTAGTATTAAGTTTGAGGTGATGCTGAAATTTGGGTTCTTATGTTGTTAATTTTCTCATTTAAAAAGTTCATAAGTCTCCACTGTTCATGTCTGCTGGTATTTTGCAATGTAATGCAGAATTACCACTTGTTAGATTAGCTGCCATTCTGAACAGTACACAAGGATTAATACTGCTGTAATCTATTAATCTAGAATAGTAATCCAAGAAGGCTTTATAGAGAGCTTTTTTTTATACTTTTTCACACATTCTGTCCATGCAGTTCGGAATCCCTGCAGCTTCATTGCTGTCTGTCTCCATCTAAGCTCCAGTTTTTGACATTCTTATATAAGAGCTTAAGTATTCTCAATGAATCAGGATGAGTTAATCACTTTTGTATTAATGGGTGCTACTGTATCCAAAGTGCCTCTCAAAATCACAATTATAATTTGTTGTTAGTGCATCCAAATTGTTTTCAATATTTATTTTTGAGTTTCTCAAAATATCAACCTATTTTGATGTAGAGTTATAAACTAGATATTGCACTGTCCTTAGTTTAGTCTGCAGGTACACTGGGTATGGCAGAAATAAGTCAAACATCATTAAGTACTAGAAGTAATGTAATTTACAGGTGTAATATTTAAATTGTGAGTGTCTGCTCTTTAAAGTATTGATTAAATCCATTTACATTCAGGCAAAACCGCACTGAGCGTAACAAATGACCAAAATATTTTCTGAAGGTTCCACATCAGTGTGGATATTAAAATAACCCCATCAATGATACAATTTTAATTTTTGGCTAAATTGTTAAAGTGCCTGCCAAATTCAGTAATGAACAATGACTATGACACTGGTGGTCTTTAGACTTGCACTACGACTGTGCTGGAATCTGTATCCAAAGGGCAACCTCACAAAGGCCTAGGGCAGAAGGTGGCATGGCTCTATCTAACTTTCAATTTTATTACTGGGCAGCAAATATACAAGCTATGAAAACCTGGACATGGACACAAATAGATGAACATATACGGGCTTGGTCCACAATAGAAATAAAATCTTGCAGGACTTCTTTATACTCCTTGCTTTGTACCTTAATAAATACAAGTTATCACCAATATACTAACTAGCCAATTGTGCTTCACTCACTCAGAATATGCAACCAATGTAGGAAGTACTTCAAGACAGAGAATCCTCTGTACGAGAACCACCTTCTGAAACGTATGCAGTTTTTAATGTCTGGAAAACATTCTGGATTAAATCACTTATTGATTTATACATAGACAATGTCTTCTTATCCTACAAACAACTACACTCCAAATTTAACTTTCCAGCAACACATTTCTTTCACTATCTTCAAATAAGAAACTTTGCTAAACAAAACCTTCCCAATTTTCCTAACCTCCCACCTACTTCTATTCTGGAAAAAAATATTGATCAGTCTTGAGGACTCGGACAGCATTTGTGTAATACATAAAATATTTTAAAGTCCCCTCCCTTTCAAAGATCCCAGAGTACAGTGAGAAAAGGATCTCTCACTCAGTATTTTAGAAAAGGAGTGGAAGGTTAGGTGGATTGGCGATTCTAAATTGGCCCTAGTGTGTGCTTGGTGTGTGGGAGTGTTTGTGTGTGTCCTGAGGTGGGTTGGCACCCTGCCCGGGATTGGTTCCTGCCTTGTCTTGGCTGGGATTGGCTCAAGCAGACCCCCGTGACCCTGTGTTCGGATCCAGCGGGGTGGAAGGTGCAAATCATATAATTATTCAACTTAAAATTATATATTGAGCACATCTGTCTCACTTAGAATTGATCAAAATGTTTCCAGGGCAAGATCCAACCTGTGAATGTTGCAATCGAGTCCCAGCCTCTTAGAGCCACACGTTTTGGGTGTGCACGAAATTAACATCATTTTGGACCAAAATCTTTTAATTCCTTTCAGACAGCCTTGGTGTCACAATGTCTCCTAATCCACTAACAGTTGTGTTTGGTGTAAATAAGTCATTTTTATACACTGCTCAAAAAATTGAAAGGAATACTTAGTCACCAAAGTCTAACACCAAGTCAATCTCCGGGATATCAGTCTGTTCAGTAAGGAAGCATAAGTGAATGTGAATCAACTTCACCTGCTTTGGTGCAAAGGAAAGTGACAGCAGGTACACTGCAGAGGCAACAGTGAATAGAAGGGCATCAGTCCAGCAGCAGGACCGGTATCTGCTCCTTTGTGTGAGGTGGAACAGGAGGAGTACTGTCAGAGTCCTAATAAATGCCCTCCAGCCAGATACTGGTGTTCATGGTTTGGAATAAACTATTACAGACTCCGTGAGTGTGTCATGAGGGCCCAACATCCTCTTGTGGGAACTGTGTACACAGCTCATCACCGTGCCGCTTGATTGCCATTCACCAGAGAATACCGCAATTGGCAGCTCCACCATTGGTGCCCCATTCTCTGCACAGATGATAACAGGTTCACACTGACCACATGTAACAGACATGAAAGTGTCTGGAGAAGCTGTGGTGAACCTTATGCAGCCTGCAACATCATCTAGCATGACTCGTTTCGTGATGGGTCATTGATGGTCGGGGGCATATCCTTGGAGGGTTGCACTCACCTCTGTGTGGTGGGAAATGGTACCCTAACTGCTGTTAGGTTCCAGGATGAAATCCTCTGAGCCATTGTCAGATCTTGCACTGCTGCAGTGGGCCATATGGTTTCTCCTGGTGCTGGACGATGCCTGGCTCCATGTGGCCAGAGTGTGTAGACAGTTCCTGGAAGAAGGCAATGATGCCATTGACTGGCCCACTCATACCCCACTGCTCCTCATGTAATGGCCTGTCTCTTGGTGTCTCCTCCATGCTCTTGAGATGTTCTTGCAAATACACGTATGGATGTGCCATCCTGGAAGAGCTGTACTACCTGTGCAACCTGTGTTACCACTAGTGACAAAGACACTAGCAAAACACAAAACTTGAGAAGAATCAGTTAGGAAGGATAAGGGGAGAGCAATTGTCTGTGGCCACCACCTGCAAAATCATTCCCCTTTTGGGGGTTGTCTTGCTGTTGCATGTCCAGTGCACTTGTTGTCACTTTCATTTGCATTAAAGCTGATGAATTTGATTCACAATTGCTTATGCTTCCTAACTGGACAGATTGCTATCCCTGAAGCGTCTCTGACTTGGTGTTAGACTGTGATTATTAAATGTTCCCATCGTTTTTTGAGCAGTATATTTGTTTTGCAGTCAAGTGGTTTTAGTCTAAATGTGGAGTAATATCAGGACACATTCTGATTATTAAAGGTGCATTTCATATACTTGACATGGCACTCTCTTTTAAAAATGGAACTCTCTTCAATATTGTGGTAACTAAATATCATCACTTTTTTACCTGCATTAATCAAATAAAATGAGAAAAACAATTTTCAATAGTATTTTCAAACTGTGATGATGCAGTTCTGTAATTTAGTTTTAGGATATATTTGGTATTTTTCTTAACAGCCATGATATACTGTATATTAGCTTGCCGCATGAAATTGCATTCTAAAGTGAAGCACTTGTTATAGATTTTAAAAAAATAACTGAGCTGATCTTGAATTCTATGATGCAGATGAAGGGTACTGGTGTGCCAATGTAAAAACACATTTTGAAAAGACTAGACGTATCCCTTACCAAAGACAGACCAATCATCTTGCCAGTTTTCTTTTGCATGTGATCTGTTTAGTTTATTGTTTCAACTTCTTTGCCCCAGAGGTTGTGCTTGTGTGGTAACTAGCTGTAATGCAGAAGGCAAGTTGTAACTTAAGTATTGCAATTTCTTATGGTTTCAAAAGGTTTTCCAGAATTTAAATTACCATTTTCAGGATGTTAATGTTGTGACTCAATATCAGTAATAAGACAAAGGACTGTAAAACAAAACTCTTCTGTTTTTATTTTTAATCACAGGAAACAAACCTCACTGCTGTCCCGAGTGTGACAAACAGTTCGGTTACTGGAGTGCTCTTCAGAAACACAGAAGAATTCACACAGGTGAAATGCCACATTGCTGTTCTGAATGTGGTCAACAATTCTCACATATTAGCAATCTCCAGCGACACAAAAGGATTCACACAGGTGAAAAGCCATATTGCTGTTCCGAATGTGGCAAACAATTCTCACAAATTAACAATCTCCAGAGCCACCAAAGGATTCACACAGGTGAAAAGCCATATTGCTGTTCTGAATGTGGTAAACAATTCTCACATATTGGAAATCTCCAGAGCCACAAAAGGATTCACACAAGAGAAAAGCCACATTGGTGTTCTGACTGTGGCAAACAATTCTCTCAAAAGACTGGTCTACAGAGACACATTAGAATTCACACTGGTGAGAAGCCATATTGCTGTACTGAATGTGAAAAACAATTCTCTGACAAGAGCCATCTACGGAACCACACAAAAATTCATACTGGAGAGAAGCCGTATTGCTGTACTGAATGTGGCGAGCAATTTTTTGACAGGCGACGTCTTCAGAGTCACACAAGAATTCACACTGGAGAAAACCCGTATTTTTGTAATTAATGTGGGAAACATCCATCCATTATCCAACCCGCCATATCCTAACTACAGGGTAACAGGGGGTCTGCTTGAGCCAATCCCAACCAACACAGGGCACAAGGCAGGAAACAAACCTCAGGCAGGGCACCTGCTCACCGCAGGGCATGCGCACACACACACACACACACAGGACAATTTTGAATCGCCAATGCACCTAACCTGCATTTCTTTGGACTGTGGGAGGAAACGGGAGTACCCGGACGGGCAGAACATGCAAACTCCACGCAGAGAGGACTCGGGAAGGCTACCCACTGCGCCACCGTGCCGCCATGTGGCAAACAATTCTCGCAAATTAGCAATCTCTAGAGACATAAAAGAATTCACACAGACGAAAAGCCGCATTTCTGTTCTGAATGTGGGAAGCAAATCTCACAGGAGCCACAGGAGAGATGCTGTATGGTTGAAATTAATGTGGGAAAGAATTCTATCACAAGAGTACTTTTCAGAAATACAG
Source organism: Polypterus senegalus (assembly GCF_016835505.1). Taxonomy (NCBI): domain Eukaryota; kingdom Metazoa; phylum Chordata; class Cladistia; order Polypteriformes; family Polypteridae; genus Polypterus; species Polypterus senegalus. Next base: position 168,667,833 of record NC_053161.1, on the reverse strand, counting down.
CCGAATTCACAGTGGAGAGAAGTAGTGGCTTACTACAGGGACAACTTTCCTGATCCCAAAATCCAAACAAGCAATTTACATTTATTTACAATATTTATGATACAATTGGTTCCATTTCTTTCTTTTTTTTTTTTTCCCCACTTGGAGAACAGGCAAGTCAAGGGACAAACTCAGGGTCACACGATGTCAGTAACAGGATTTGAAGCCACATCCTCAGGGTTTCATCTCCAAATCCTTAACCACTATGCCACACTGCCTGTTTTGTGGTCCAGTAGCCTGCCTCTCCAGCATCTACAAACTATTCATAGCAATAGACGCAAAGTGAAATGACATACATCTGAACCATAGTATCTTGATGGCGGTAACATAAAAAGGGAAACTAGAGAAAGTCGTATGGGACAAAAGACCAACTACTACTGGACAAAGTGATCTTGGAGTGCTGTAAAAGGCAGAAACCTTAGTGTGGCGTGGATTGATTTTTCAAAAAGCATCATATGACAATGTTTGTCACTCTTGGATCCTGAAATGTCTACACCTATGCAAAGTCCACCACATTCTGGTAAGTTTCATCTTATCTGCTATGCCTCACTGGCAAACAGCCCTGCAACTTCACCATAACAAAGGACGGATCACTATCCCAAACATAAAAATAACAATTGTCCTTTAAACTTTACTCTTTGTATCACAGCAGTATGTTTTACATGAAGGAAGTTTACTTTAAATAAAGCTGTTTTATTATATAACTCACTTATTGAATGGAAGAAAGAGTTTGCTTCTGGATGTGACATTTGATGATAGACTAACTTGGAAACAGCATATTATTTAAATTGTACAGAAAAGTAACGGCACAATAAATTAGATGAGATGTGTATCAGGGCAATCATGGTGGACAGAGAGGAGTACATTCTATATGATGTACACAGCATTGATTAGGGCTGGAATGGATTATGGAAGTCGGGCATATGGCTCAGCGTCAGCTACATTGTGGACTTTATTGGATAAGATTGAGTACAAAACAATTCAAATATGTTTAGGGGCCTTTCCTACCACCCCAAATAATGGCTCATTATTGAAAATGGGAGAATTACCATTGGGATTAAGGAGAAACTTACTAAATCTTAATAAATGTAATGTATTTAAAGCAAAAACCAGGGCAGCCAACAGAAGAAATACTAGAAGATTGGTGGGAATATCAATATGGCGGAATAAATGTGATTCATTTAGTAAAAAAAGTTATGAGACTGGTGGAGGTTTATTAATTAAATAATTATGATATTGCAATGAATAAGTTTTCCATATGGCTGCCATGGTTATTTGATGAAACCAATTATTGATTATAGAATAAGGGAAGATATAAGCAAGGTAAGTGCTATTGCTTGGAAGAGTCAGCTATTAAGTAATTATTTGGAAGGAAAGTATGCCACTTTTATTCATATTTATACTACTGGACCTTGAAGACTCTTTAAATAATGGAGTAGCTTCTGCTTTTTAGTGTTAAAAATACAAATATAAAAATGGCTGTTAAAATATATGATGTACAGTATTATCTATCAGTCTTTACAGCAGAAATGATGGCTGTTATTCATTTTTTAATTGAATTTATTGAAAGCAAGTAACATTCCATACAGACAAGGCCAACTTAACAAAACTAAATTCATTTTAACTCCTACCCAAGAGAGAAAGAGGAAGGCCAACAGCCAAAGTAAAAATTCCTGCTATAGAGTGGATAAATGGTGTAAGGCCTAGTAGCGTTGTTATATTGACAGGCTCCCGATCATCATTGAAGGCCTTAGAATCAATTAACAGAAGTGACCTTTAATTAAAAGTTAATCACCTCATTACTGACATGTATTTAAATAATATAATTATAAAATGTTTGTGGATTTCTGCACTCAAAGGACTGTATGGCAATGAAATTGCAGATAAGCTGGCTAAGAAAGCTTATGGTGAAACAGATACTGACCATATGATTCCTTTAGGTAAGTGTGAATTTAACTGTATTATAATTAAAAAGGAGTTTATAAAGACTGACAAAACAGTTGAAGGGTGAGTAGGCTCTGGGATGCCATTGTCTGTGTTGGAACAAATAACATAAATAAAAGGTAAGCTATCAGTTCTGCAGTCAAAATTTAAAGCCAAGTTGAGATGTAGAATCGATAAGGTCGACTTCTCTGTAGGTCTTCTGTGCCGCTCAGCCATCCAGGTAAGACTGAGGACATGAAACATTTTAACACATGGCTCAAACCTTGGAATAGCATAGAAAGGTTTTGGTTTAAGGGGCATTAGGACTCTTTCTGGAAAGATGGCACCTGTTCTGCTGTGATGGCTTACATTTGAAAAGAACGGATACCAATATATTGAAGAAGGATATGAGTAGGGTCGTCGAAAATTGGAGGGCAAGGGAGTTTAGGAAAGGCCAGGTTTACGATTTCACATAAAGGGATGAACAGTGGTGGAATAACATACTGTACACGTAGGAACTTCATTTCTTGCCCAAGGTTATTGACCTTATTTAGGGAAGAGGGTTGCCGTTTATGTAAGATAGACTTTTGTTCAAGTAGCTGGTGAGCCACTACTTGCTGAATTTGTTTGTATTTGATTAGAATTCATTAAGGATAGAGGCCTGATATTGAGACTGTGTTATAGACCTCCTCCAAACGGACACAGTCATTCCAATATGAATCTTTTCAATAATATTAAAAATGACAAGTTTAGGATTGAAGTTATAATCTTAGATTTTGATTATCCAAGTATTAACTGTATTAACCTTAGAAAAATGGAAGTGCAACTGCTGGAGTTTTCAGACCTAATCAGTGACACTGTTTTGAGGGACAACTGGTCTCGATTTCATATTTTCTATAACCAGGACAGAGCGGAGGGTGACCAATGTGGTCAAGTGACCATAAGAATAAGAAATCAGGAAGGGGGCAAATAGTTTTTCACACCACTGTGTGTATATATAGATATAGATATAGATATAGATAGATTTATTTTTATATATATATATATATATATAGTGAACTGGGACCCGGACACAGGCAGACGGACAACATAGTTCCACCACACACAGTTTATTATACAATAATATTTACAAATTTGTGCTCATGTGCACCCCCAGTGCCTCCAGCACCGTTCCCCCAAATGTCCAGGCCTCGCAGTCTCTGTGCCTCTCTCCTGGCCGCCTCCCGTCCTCTCTCCAGTTCTGTCCTCTTCCACCCGACATCCACTGCTGACTGGAGGGAGACAGCCCCTTATATGGGAACCGGATGGGCTCCAGCTGCTTCCCGGCAATCAGTCATAGCCACACCCCAGTGTGGCGGAAGTGCCGTCTGCGCACCGAAAGCCATCCGGGTGTCCCCTGTCGTCTTCCCCCCAGCACTTCCTGGTGTGGTGGAAGTGCTGGGCTCCAGGGATATGCAGGCATTGGGCGCCGCCTGGCGGTGGCCACAGGTCCCTACAGGGCTAGGCTTCCATGCCCTGTACCCGAGGTCCCCAACAAAACCAGGACGGACGCCCCCTGCGGTCTGGAGGAGGCACAAGCCCTCCTCCGGTCCTCCTGGGCGTCCCAGCCGGGGACCACAGTGCTCCACCGCTAGCGAAGACACGGGTCGGCGACACTCCCGAAGGGCAGCACGTCCCCAGAGAGGGTCCTACTACGTTCCCAGGGTCCAACACGGCCCCCTGGGACACCCTTTTTCGGCACCCCCTCCGACGCCAACGTGCACCGCTCTCGCCCCGCCATCCCCACAAGCCGGGGCACCTTCAGCCTCCAAGCGGGGAGTCCTCCCGCGGAGCGGCCCGTTCCAGGAGGGCAGGTCCCATACGATGTCGGGGCTTCGGGCCTGTAAAAAGAGAAAAGGGAGGGCCAGAAGCACTGCCAGGACACTCACCTTAAGCGTCCTGTCGATCTCTATACTGGCAGTGCTCTTTCCCCCCCACCGACAGCCCACGACTTGCCTGTTTGGCTCCTCCGCTGCAGGTTCCATGCCCGTCCTTCCGATTTCAGTGGGACCGCTCTCACAGGTGGCTCGCCCAGCCACCCAGGGGATTCCTTCTGCCTCCACAGAGGATGGCCCTTCACCGGACGCGCGCACCGAGCGCCGCGTCCCTTCCTATCGGAGGAACCGGCATTCACCCCTTGGTTCCTCCTTCTCTTGGGCGCCCTGATGGTCTGGGTCTGAGCATGGCGAAAGTTCAAATCCAGCCCGTCTGCGTCCATGCAGAGCGACAGGAGACTGCTGCCGGCTTGGCGCGCAGGGCGCTAGGACCCAGGGTACTCATCAGCCACGATCCTGCCAGCCCCTGCGTTCTCGCTCTCCTTGCCTCACAGACAGTCTGCACCGTTGCGTCTGCTGTGGGGGGATCGCTTACTTGATGCCGGTCCTCCTTAAAGTCGCGGCCGATCCCCCTTTATGCTTTACGGGGATGGCACAAACTACCTTCCCCGCGATGTCTTGTTTGCCAAAGGCTCCAGTGTCGCGCCGATCCTCCGTCTCACGCGGCATCTCTCCCGACGCGACCACCTTCCCCTTCAGCTGCTCCAAGCGGATAACAAAAGCACCCAGCACCTGTAACAAAGGCAACTCGGCGGGCCGAAGGGACTCCTCTGGCTCACGCTGGGCCGCTGGCGGAAACAGAGAGGCAGACAGCAGTTGGCTTACCAGTCGATCAGCCCCACTCATTGTCTGCCTCCTGTGGGCCACTCCCTCTGGCCCAATCGGGGGTCTCCTAGGCACGCGACTGGCATTCCTTGGTCCCGCCTCCATCCAATCATTGGCGGGCACACAAGACACACCGGCCAATCCCGTGCCTGTCAGCGGGCGGGACATCCAGGCCACGGCCATCTTGTCTCCCCTGCTCTGGGTGCGGTGACGTGCCTCCTCGCAGCCGCAGCTGCGGCGATTCTTCGAGCCGCAGCGGCTCCGAATTCGCAGCCTCCTCTGCTGCCACCGTCGCGCTGCCGACAGCCCGTGGCCCGCCGTGCTCCTGCCACGGACGCGGATCCGGATCGTCCCTACCTGTACAAAACAAGGTAAGTGCGACCCCGAAGGGCCGATTACTGCAGGGCACTCACCTCCCGGATCCCGTCACTCCAAGGCCCCTGCCTCGGTGTGGCCTTCTGCGTCGCAACGCCGGCCTGGCCGTCCTTCCCGACAGCGCAATCCTTGGAGCCCGCTGCGCTCTGGCGACGCCCGTTCTTCTTCCTCCGCACCCGGGGAAGGCCTTTCTGTGGTCCGGTGGCGGTCTCTGGGGTTAACCGCTCCCGTGGGGTTGTGCACAGGCCGCTTCGGCGGCGAGTGTGTGGGGTCCGCTATTTGTTTGAACACTAGGTGTACTAGGTGGAACATCCTGTCAGCTACGCCACTGTGAACTGGGACCCAGACACAGGCCGACAGACAACATAGTTCCACCACACACCGTTTATTTTACAATAATATTTACAAAGTTGTGCTCATGTGCATCCCCAGTGCCTCCAGCACCGTTCCCCCAAATGTCCAGGCCACACAAGTCTAATGCCTCTCTCCTGGCTGCCCCCCGTCCTCTCTCCAGTTCTGTCCTCTTCCACCCAACATCCACTGCTGACTGGAGGGAGACGGCCCCTTATATGGGAACCCGGATGGGCTCCAGCTGCTTCCCGGCAATCAGTCATAGCCACACCCCAGTGTGGCGGAAGTGCTGGGCTCCAGGGATATGCAGGTATTGGGGCGCCGCCTGGCGGTGGCCACGGGTCCCTACAGGGCTGGGCTTCCAAGCCCTGTACCCGAGGCTCCCAACAAAACCAGTGTGTATTTGTGTGTGTGTATATATATATATATATATATATATATATATATATATATATATATATATATATATGTGATGGATGGCCGGCCAATACCCCCAAGCCGCCAGGTGGAGCCCTCCTTGCAGCGTGGAGGTCCCCAGAAGACCAGCAGGGCATCATGGACATTGGAGTTTTTATGCAAAGCCCTGCTGGATGCCGTGGGGCCACAGGAGGGAGCTGCGGGAGGACCGAGGGCTTCTTCGGTGCCCTGTGACCCGGAGGTTCGTCACAGGAAGAGCGACGGACTTCCGGTTTGAAGAAAGGGACGATTTACTCTGACCCGGAAGGAATAAGGACTTGTGGACTATTGGGCAGAAACACTTCCGGGTCAGGAGATATAAAAGGACTATGGGAACTCACAGACAATGAGCTGAGCTGGGTGGAAGGGTGGCAACGCGTCTGGGAGCTGGAGGATTGTGTATTAATAGTTTATTGGTATTTATATGAGTATTGTGGTGGAGAGTGTGCTTTGTGCACTGTGGAAGAAAAATAAAGTCAATATTTGGACTTTTACCTGGTGTCTGGAGTAGTGGACAGGGGTTCAAGGGAGCGAGAGCGCCCCCTATCGTTCACTATATATATATATATATATATATATATATATATATATATATATATATATACTGCTCAAAAAATTAAAGGAACACTTTGAAAACACATCAGATCTCAATGGGAAAAAGAAATCCTCCTGGATATCTATACTGATATAGACTGGGTAATGTGTTAGGAACAAAAGGATGCCACATTGTTTGATGGAAATGAAAATGATCAACCTACAGAGCCCTGAATTCAAAGACGCCCCAAAAATCAGAGTGAAAAAATTAGGTGGCAGGCTAGTCCATTTTGCCAAAATTTAATTGCAGCAACTCAAAATTGTACGCAGCACTTTGTATGGCCCCTGTGTTGTTGTATACATGCCTGACAACATCGGTGCATGCTTCTAATGAGATGACAGATGGTGTTGTGGGGATCTCCTCCCAGATCTGGACCAGGGCATCACTGAGCTCCTGGACAGTCTGAGGTGCAACCTGGTGGCATTGGATGGACCAAAACATAATGTCCCAGAGGTGTTCTATTGGATTTAGGTCAGGAAAGTGTGGTGGCCAGTCAATGGCATCAATTCCTTCATCCTCCAGGAACTGCCTGCATACTCTCACCACATGAGACCAGGCATTGTCGTGCACCAGGAGCCACTGTACCAGCATAGGGTCTGACAATAGGTCCAAGGATTTCATCCTGATACCTAATGGCAGCCAAGGTGCCTTTGTCAAGCCTGTAGTGGTCTGTGTGACCCTCCATGGATATGCCTCCCCAGACAATCATTAACCCACCACCAAACTGCTCATGCTGAATGATGTTACAGGCAGCATAATGTTCTCCATGGCTTCTCCAGACCCTTTCACTTCTGTCACGTGCTCAGGGTGAACCTGCTCTCATCTGTAAAAAGCACAGGGCACCAGTGGTGCATCTGCCAATTCTGGTATTCTATGGCGAATGCCAATCGAGCTGCATGCTGCTGGGCAGTGAGCTCAGGGCCCATTAGAGGACATGGGGCCCTTGGGTCACCCTCATGAAGTCTTTCTGGTTGTTTGGTCAGAGACATCCACACCAGTGGCCTGCTGGAGGTCATTTTGTAGGGCTCTGGCAGTGCTCATCCTGTTCCTCCTTGCCCAAAGGAGCAGATACTGGTCCTGCTGATGGGTTATGGACCTTCTATGGCCCTCTCCAGCTCTCCTAGAGTAACTGCTTGTCTCCTAGAATCTCTTCCATGCCCTTGAGACTGTGCAGGGAGACACAGCAAACCTTCTGGCAATGACACGTATTGATGTGCCATCCTGGAGAAGTTGGACTACCTGTGCAACCTCTGTAGGGTCCAGGAAATGCAATAAGCTCCAAACTCACGCATATACGTATACATTACGACATGAGACTGGATAAGATACAATAAAGTACAGTACTTACCATATACTCGTCATCTGAATAGGTAATGATTGCTTCATTATTTGCGAGTTCTTCTTCATCTTCCTCTTTTTGTGATGGCAATACAGGTACTCCCATTGCTTGTTGTTGCGCTGTAATCAGTTTTATCAGGATTAACGTGTCGAAGATGGCATTTTCATGTTCTTCCCGCCACCTCTGCCCTCCCTGTGGGGTTATGATTGACGTGGAGACAAAAGGGCAAAATGTACACAAATTTCTTTTAACTTCAGACAATGAGCTGAGCTGGGTGGAAGGGTGGCAGCAGTCTGGGAGCTGGAGGATTGGTTATTAATAGTTTATTGGTATTTATATGAGTATTGTGGTGGAGTGTGCTTTGTGCACTGTGGAAGAAAAATAAAGTCAACATTTGGACTTTTACCTGGTGTCTGGAGTCGTGGACAGGGGTTCAAGGGAGGCGAGAGCGCCCCCTATCGTTCACTATATATATATATATATATATATATATATATATATATATACACTAGCAGAATACCAGCAGCATGGGAGAGTAGTGTGTTAAAGAAGTTATGAAAAGAAAAGGAAACATTTTAAAAATAATATAACATGATTGTCAAAGTAATTGTTTTGTGTATTTGGCGGCAGCGTCACAATGTTTTTTCCTCTAGCTGCATCAGAAAATGTACCACGACGTCTGACACGCCTCCTTTTTAGTGTTTTCTCACAGCTTGGATTGCTGCTGTCATATATATACATACATACATACATACATATACATACACATATATACACATACATATCTTCATATCTACATATACACACATATATATATATATATATATATATATATATATATATATATATATACATACCTATCTACATCATATATACACACACATACATACATACACACACAAAATTATATATATGTGTGTATGTATGTATGTGTGTATGTATGTATGTATGTGTGTGTGTGTGTGTGTATATATATATATATATATATATATATATATATACACACATACATATACTTGTGTGTATAGCTTTTATATATGTGTGTGTATAGCTTTGGTCACTGAGTGCAAGGGAGAATAAAATATAGTCTATAAGTTATTAAACAGTAAAACATTAGCGTTTTAAGAAGTACAGGTACATTGAGCACTACTGGAGTGGTTGCGGGTAAACTACATTTAAAGACTGTGTAACACAACAGGTAAGTAACTAACAGCAGCTAAAATATATATGGATCATCTCGGTAGTAGATCCCTTTTGAAAGCTACACGACGGCTGTGGTATAGAAATGACATTTTCTATGTGAGCGTTCAAATTTGTGCCTCTGGTAATGTGCCTTACCGGCATTTAAAGAAAATTAGTTTTGTGTCCTCTGCAGTGTTAAGCGAGAAAGGCTTTAGTTTGGGATAAAAGGAAAAAGTTGTAAAGAAAGGAAAGTTGCCTTTTCTTTTATATAGTATAGAGATGTGTTAAGCTGGCGTTATGATAGCCTTTTGACAACAGTCGGTGGGTCTTGTGTAGACTGGTGAGGCGTCCTGCGCCATTAATGTCGGCTGTGATGGCACTGTCAGTCCTCCACTTTCGTGTGCGTGTCTTCATAATCGGGTGAGAACCTCATAATCATATCACGTGCAAAAGAAAGTGTGAATCACCTTAATATTATTTTGCCGTGGTGTAGAAAAGGGGTCCGTGTTTGCACATGTCTGGGCTATAGCTCAGGGCGGATGAAAAAAATTAAAAGTGCTCACTTTGACTTAAGGCAGAAGCGCAGTCAAGCGTCTCAAAGGCCGGCACAGCTATGCAGCAGCTGGCTGCTTTCGACTTTTGCAGGGCAGGAGACCACAGTTTTTGCGACACGTTCATGATATCAAAAGTCTCAGCGCTCTTTGGAGGTCATTCATATATATATATATATATATATCAAAATACCCGCCCTACTTGGAGTAGTGTGTTAAAGAAGTAATGAAAAGAAAAGGAAACATTTTAATAATAATGTAACATGATTGACATTGTCATGAGTGTTGCTATCATATATATTCCTGCCTAAATAAGTCACCCTCGCTTTGCTCTTACTTTATTTACCGTTCATTTACTCCGCGGCTAGTGGCGGAAAAATTATAAAATGGAAGGAGGATGGCTTTACCAAAACAATTATTGATGGCGAATCGATTATTCATAAAGCTTGAATTGGTGATGTTTTCTGTGTTAACCTCATATTTTTCATACTTCTTCTCAAACTAAGGTGGTGCGACGGTAAAATGAATCAGGATGCGCTGATTTAAAAATAACGTAACACGATTGTCAATGTAACCTTTTGTAAGTAGTGCCTGGAGGATTCAGTGTGGAGAAACTCTATAGAGACAGCGTGTGTGTATTAACTTGTGGATTTTTCTGTGAGTATTTGGTGGCAGTCTGGCGAAGTTGCTTGGAAGGCGGCGTTAACTACTGAGCTCAGCTCAGGCGAAATGAGATGAATGGGAGGAGATGATGGCGTGACTCCCCACCCGCCTTAACTGTCAATCCCCACAAACACAGTCTCGGGTTTGCATAAGCACACCCCTTCACCTACAATTTTAACTTAGTTACAAAGTGATCAAAACTCTCGTTTATATCCTCGTCCTCTCATTAAACTTGTATCCCGCATTACCTGTGGGCATGTGAAGCATGCGAGTAGCCTGTCTATGAACTTAATTTAAAGTTTAGGTTTACATCGTGCTTTCTTTCCGAGGTAGCAGCAGTCATGAATATGGTAGTATATGTCACTTTCGCTCGCTTCTTATTGTTTTGCTGCCTTCTCAATTATATAATGCATGTTTTTCTTAAGGGCTTTTTTGGTGGTCTTCCTGGTTTTCTACGCACTCGTTGACAGTCAGTTCACGTGATTACGTGAGAGTGATGATGTCACCGAAACTCCGCCCCCACCTCATTGCCAGCTCAACTCCATTACAGTTAATGGAGAAAAATACCTTCCAGTTATGACCATTAGGCGTAGAATTTCAGAAATGAAACCTACAACTTTTTGTAAGTAAGCTGTAAGGAATGAGCCTGCCAAATTTCAGCCTTCTACCTACACGGGAAGTTGGAGAATTAGTGATGAGTGAGTGAGTGAGTGAGTAAGTGAGGGCTTTGCCTTTTATTAGTATAGATATATAATTATATATACACACAGTGGTGTGTAAAACTATTTGCCCCCTTCCTGATTTCTTATTCTTTTGCATGTTTGTCACACAAAATGTTTCTGATCATCAAACACATTTAACCATTAGTCAAATATAACACAAGTAAACACAAAATGCAGTTTTAAATGAAGGTTTTATTATTTAGGGAGAAAAAAATCCAAACCTACATGGCCCTGTGTGAAAAAGTAATTGCCCCTTGTTAAAAAATCACCTAACTGTGGTGTATCACACCTGAGTTCAATTTCCGTATACACCCCAGGCCTGATTACTGCCACACCTGTTTCAATCAAGAAATCACTTCAATAGGAGCTGCCTGACTCAGAGAAGTAGACCAAAAGCACCTCAAAAGCTAGACATCATGCCAAGATCCAAAGAAATTCAGGAACAAAAGAGAATAGAAGTAATTGAGATCTATCAGTCTGGTAAAGGTTATAAAGCCATTTCTAAAGCTTTGGGACTCCAGCGAACCACAGTGAGAGCCATTATCCACAAATGGCAAAACATGGAACAGTGGTGAACCTTCCCAGGAGTGGCGGCCGACCAAAATTACCCCAAGGCGCCAGAGGCGACTCATCCAAAAGGTCACAAAAGACCCCAAGACAACATCTAAAGAACTGCAGGCCTCACTTGCCTCAATTAAGGTCAGTGTTCACGACTCCACCATAAGAAAGAGACTGGGCAAAAGCGGCCTGCATGGCAGATTTCCAAGGCATAAACCACTGTTAAGCAAAAAGAACATTAGGGCTCGTCTCAATTTTGCTAAGAAACATCTCAATGATTGCCAAGACTTTTGGGAAAATACTTTGTGGACTGATGAGACAAAAGTTGAACTTTTGGAAGGCAAATGTCCGTTACATCTGGTAAAAGGAACACAGCATTTCAGAAAAAGAACATCATACCAACAGTAAAATATGGTGGTGGTAGTGTGATGGTCTGGGGTTGTTTTGCTGCTTCAGGACCTGGAAGGCTTGCTGTGATAGATGGAACCATGAATTATACTGTCTACCAAAAAATCCTGAAGGAGAATGTCCGGCCATCTGTTCGTCAACTCAAGTTGAAGCGATCTTGGGTGCTGCAACAGGACAATGACCCAAAACACACCAGCAAATCCACCTCTGAATGGCTGAAGAAAAACAAAATGAAGACTTTGGAGTGGCCTAGTCAAAGTCCTAACCTGAATCCAATTGAGATGCTATGGGATGACCTTAAAAGGCGGTTCATGCTAGAAAACCCTCAAATAAAGCTGAATTACAACAATTCTGCAAAGATGGAGTGGGCCAAAATTCCTCCTGGCTGTAAAGACTCATTGCAAGTTATACAAAGCAGCTTGATTGCAGTTATTGCTGCTAAGGGTAGCCCAACCAGTTATTAGGTTCAGGGGTCAATTACTTTTTCACACAGAGCCATGTAGGTTTGGATTTTTTTTCTCCCTAAATAATATAAACCATCATTTAAAAACTGCATTTTGTTTTTACTTGTGTTATATTTGACTAATGGTTAAATGTGTTTGATGATCAGAAACATTTTGTGTGGCAAACATGCAAAGAATAAGAAATCAGGAAGGGGCAAATAGTTTTCACACCACTGTATATTTTATATATATATATATATATATATATATATATATATATATATATATATATATATATATATATATATATATATATATATATATATAAACTGCTCAAAAAAATTAAAGGAACACTTTGAAAACACATCAGATCTCAATGGGAAAAAGAAATCCTCCTGGATATCTATACTGATATAGACTGGGTAATGTGTTAGGAATGAAAGGATGCCACATTGTTTGATGGAAATGAAAATGATCAACCTACAGAGCCCTGAATTCAAAGGCGCCCCAAAATCAGAGTGAAAAAATTAGGTGGCAGGCTAGTCCATTTTGCCAAAATTTAATTGCAGCAACTCAAAATTATGCAGCACTTTGTATGGCCCCTGTGTTCTTGTATACATGCCTGACAACATCGGTGCATGCTTCTAATGAGATGACAGATGGTGTTGTGGGGATCTCCTCCCAGATCTGGACCAGGGCATCACTGAGCTCCTGGACAGTCTGAGGTGCAACCTGGTGGCATTGGATGGACCAAAACATAATGTCCCAGAGGTGTTCTATTGGATTTAGGTCAGGAAAGTGTGGTGGCCAGTCAATGGTATCAATTCCTTCATCCTCCAGGAACTGCCTGCATACTCTCACCACATGAGGCCAGGAATTGTCGTGCACCAGGAGCCACTGTACCAGCATAGGGTCTGACAATGGGTCCAAGGATTTCATCCTGATACCTAATGGCAGCCAAGGTGCCTTTGTCAAGCCTGTAGCGGTCTGTGTGACCCTCCATGGATATGCCTCCCCAGACAATCATTTAACCCACCACCAAACTGCTCATGCTGAATGATGTTACAGGCAGCATAATGTTCTCCATGGCTTCTCCAGACCCTTTCACTTCTGTCACGTGCTCAGGGTGAACCTGCTCTCATCTGTAAAAGCACAGGGCACCAGTGGTGCATCTGCCAATTCTGGTATTCTATGGCGAATGCCAATCGAGCTGCATGCTGCTGGGCAGTGAGCTCAGGGCCCATTAGAGGACATGGGGCCCTTGGGTCACCCTCATGAAGTCTTTCTGGTTGTTTGGTCAGAGACATTCACACCAGTGGCCTGCTGGAGGTCATTTTGTAGGGCTCTGGCAGTGCTCATCCTGTTCCTCCTTGCCCAAAGGAGCAGATACTGGTCCTGCTGATGGGTTATGGACCTTCTATGGCCCTCTCCAGCTCTCCTAGAGTAACTGCTTGTCTCCTAGAATCTCTTCCATGCCCTTGAGACTGTGCAGGGAGACACAGCAAACCTTCTGGCAATGACACGTATTGATGTGCCATCCTGGAGAAGTTGGACTACCTGTGCAACCTCTGTAGGGTCCAGGAAATGCAATAAGCTCCAAACTCACGCATATACGTATACATTACGACATGAGACTGGATAAGATACAATAAAGTACAGTACTTACCATATACTCGTCATCTAAATAGGTAATGATTGCTTCATTATTTGCGAGTTCTTCTTCATCTTCTTCTTTTTGTGATGGCAATACAGGTACTCCCATTGCTTGTTGTTGCGCTGTAATCAGTTTTATCAGGATTAACGTGTCGAAGATGGCATTTTCATGTTCTTCCCGCCACCTCTGCCCTCCCTGTGGGGTTATGATTGACGTGGAGACAAAAGGGCAAAATGTACACAAATTTCTTTTTGACTTTCTCGCTTCCTCGATACCATCCGACGACAAAACATTTTTGACACGAAAAGGTACTTACCGTATGATTCACTGCAGGAGGGCGGTAGCCCAGGTGGTATAAAAAGAGGATTAGCGTATGAAAAAGGCGGTGGGTCATTGGAGATCTGCGTTTACTACAGACCGGCGCTTAAAGGAGACTGGCTACTATTAGAGACCAGCGTCTATTTGTCGTGACATCTCTTTAAACCCGGCGTTTATTGGAAACGAGCGTCAATAGGGGAAGCCTTTTCCCCGCCCACATCACAAACAGAGCCGCTTGAGGTCTGCTCAAGCACATTTGGACAAGCCAGCTTCATTTTGAAATAAGGTGCTGTGGACTGATGAAACTAAAATTGAGTTATTTGGGCATAACAAGGGGCGTTATGCATGGAGGAAACAGAACACAGCATTCCAAGAAAAACACCTGCTACCTACAGTAAAATATGGTGGAGGTCCCATCATGCTGTGGGGCTGTGTGGCCAGTGCAGGGACTGGGAATCTTGTCAAAGTTGAGGGACGCATGGATTCCAGTCAATATCAGCAGATTCTGGAGACCAATGTCTAGGAATCAGTAACAAAGTTGAAGCTGTGCCGGGGCTGGATCTTTCAACAAGACAACGACCTGAAACACGGCTCAAAATCCACTAAGGCATTCATGCAGAGGAACAAGTACAACGTTCTGGAATGGCCATCTCAGTCCCCAGACCTGAATATAATTGAAAATCTGCGGTGTGAGTTAAAGAGAGCTGTCCATGCTCGGAAGTCATCAAACCTGAGTGAACTAGAGATGTTTTGTAAAGAGGAATGGTCCAAAATACCTTCCACCACAATCCAGACTCTCATTGGAACCTACAGGAAGCGTTTAGAGGCTGTAATTTCTGCAGAAGGCGGATCTACTAAATATTGATTTCATTTCTTTTTTGTGGTGCCAAAATTTATGCACCTGCCTAATTTTGTTTGAACAATTATTGCACACTTTCTGTAAATCCAATAAACTTCATTTCACTTCTCAAATATCACTGTGTGTGTCTCCTAGATAGATAGATAGGTAATATGCCCAAAATATAAGCAATGTTCAGATGAGTGTTGGTGAAATAATGTGACCTGAGTAATAGTTGGTTCATCTTTCTTAGATTTCCAGGTAGTTTTTCTGTCTTGGTATATTGATTGGCCTCTGGTTCAATGTAGTCTGGCATGGTCCTTAAATGCAGTGGTATGAGCAGACAGTCTGGCCTGTCTTTGTATTGTAGCCACAAGAGATGGTCTTCTCAGAATTGAAAATGGCGGAGAGAAGGCTTGAAGCCTTCTCTTATTATGGTGGTGGTGCTCACCAATGAAATTGCTCTGGCCCAATACACAATGACTCCTCACCCCCATTATCCCCCAAAGGTTTAGTTTCTTTGCGTAGCATTTTCTCAAGCTTCAAAGGATGTAGTGAACTCATAAACTGATCTCCTGGTCAATTATTTCTCCTACCCATGTCACAGATGGCCATAGCATTTTCTTACAAGTAATCAAAGGCATAAAACTCTTAGGGTTAGGTTTTGCAATAGGCTACTTTAAAAATGCCATTTTTTTAAATATCTTAAATAACCTTTTAATATGTGATACATGACAATGTGAACCAATAGCAGAAGTACACTAGCAGAGCACTGTTTCACAAAACAAATGTAATCTGGTGCAGTCGTTAAACTTTACTCATTTCTTTTCTGCATGTTAATTTCTGAGTATATTTTAGTCCCTGGTACACTTATTTATCTCTGTTTGAGCTATTTTCTGAAAAGTGTACAGGTCCAAAAAGGTTGTATGGCATTACTATAACAATTGCATTAACAAATTAATTAAATTGCATATGTTTCACTTAAATTTAATAATGGGAGAGTCAAAAAACTAAGATAATTGATTTCTATTCTCTTTACTACTCCTCTACAACTCAATTTTTAAAATGTTTTCATTTTTTTGTTCTTTTGTGGTTATGTTTGCATTCAAATCAGAATCAATAAAATGAAGCTGGGTTAATATTGACAGGAAATGACTGCCTCTTGACAGATCTCTTTCAAAAGCTCACCTTTACCATCATATTTGTTTTTTTCTGCAGCTTTACAAGCCAATGGCAGCTTCTCCTTATCCTCATTGGCTCAGACATCTCTTCAGTGCAGACCTAAACAGACAATGGATGATAAGAATATGCAGAAGCTAACATCTGCATCTGAGAGTGTGACACCAGCACCTTGGCAGGATGATTCTCAGCCAGTGATGAAACTAACCACTGTAGATGCGATCACCACTCAAATTCAGATACCCAATATGGACTTAACCACAGTCTACCAGACACAGAGGCAATGGATTAAAAGCAAATGCAAATCCAGGGATGATAATCTGTGTCAAACACAAAAGGAGTCATATCAGTGTTGTGAATCTGGCAAACGTTTCCAGCAATCTATGGAGACATGAAGAATTCACACTGAGAAGCCATATTGCTGTTCGGAATATGGAAAAGGATACAGGAGATACAACAGCCTTTAGTACCACACAAGAACTCATACTGAAGAAAAGCCATATTGTTGTTCTGAATGTGGAAAGGGATTCTGATGCATGAACCATCTCCAATACCATAGAACACTTCACACAGGAGAAATGGCTTATTGTTGTTCTGAATGTGGAAAACTATTTTCAGTAAAGAGAGCTCTTCGGGTCCACACAAGGACTCATACTGAAGGGAAGAGTCAATAGGGATGATACAAGTACTAAAACAATCCCTGTAGCAGTGCAGAGATCACATCATGATTCAAGAGTGAATATCACGTCTATTTCTTGAAATTAGACACGCCAAGCCATTGCTGAAAGTTTATTCTAGAGAAAAGGCCTAAAGTAGTAAGCTGGAGAGTGAAGAATGAGGGAGCAGAGGGAGGAGTGAGGTTTCAGTCTCCAAGCTATTCAGAGCTTAATGAGTATCTTCATGTTGTGGGTATTACTGCACACCAAACCTCCTCAAGGCAAAACTATTTTAAAAAGGAACCAAAAAATAATTCAAAGTGGCCGCATATCTCCCTAAATGAAAGGTGCTCATTCCCTGTCTTAGCACTAGGGAAGGTGATGGTCGTAGCATAAGTGCAACATCTTCAGATGAACGGAGGACCTCCAAATGTGGTGTCACTCCAAATGGACAGTATTGTTGGCCCCCACAACAGTCGAAATGGTCAGAACACAAAAGTGAAACTTGAGGACGAATGCTGGTGCACGCTTGCTGACATTCCTCACTGTGAATATCACTTTTTGTTGAAATCTGCAATGAATTTTACATAGTTTGCATCACTTGTCACTTTTTGTCACTGTGTATTTTGTTCAAGGATCCAAATAGCTACAGTGGTGTGAAAAACTATTTGCCCCCTTCCTGATTTCTTATTCTTTTGCATGTTTGTCACACAAAATGTTTCTGATCATCAAACACATTTAACCATTAGTCAAATATAACACAAGTAAACACAAAATGCAATTTTTAAATGATGGTTTTTATTATTTAGGGAGAAAAAAAAATCCAAACCCACATGGCTCTGTGTGAAAAAGTAATTGCCCCCTTGTTAAAAAATAACCTAACTGTGGTGTATCACACCTGAGTTCAATTTCTGTAGCCACCCCCCAGGCCTGATTACTGCCACACCTGTTTCAATCAAGAAATCACTTAAATAGGAGCTGCCTGACACAGAGAAGTAGACCAAAAGCACCTCAAAAGCTAGACATCATGCCAAGATCCAAAGAAATTCAGGAACAGAAGTAATTGAGATCTATCAGTCTGGTAAAGGTTATAAAGCCATTTCTAAAGCTTTGGGACTCCAGTGAACCACAGTGAGAGCCATTATCCACAAAAACATGGAACAGTGGTGAACCTTCCCAGGAGTGGCCGGCCAAACAAAATTACCCCAAGAGCGCCGAGACGACTCATCCGAGAGGTCACAAAAGACCCCAGGACAACGTCTAAAGAACTGCAGGCCTCACTTGCCTCAATTAAGGTCAGTGTTCACGACTCCACCATAAGAAAGAGACTGGCCTGCAAAAACGGCCTGCATGGCAGATTTCCAAGGCGCAAACCACTGTTAAGAAAAAAGAACATTAGGGCTCGTCACAATTTTGCTAAGAAACATCTCAATGATTGCCAAGACTTTTGGGAAAATACCTTGTGGACTGATGAGACAAAAGTTGAACTTTTTGGAAGGCAAATGTCCCGTTACATCTGGCGTAAAAGGAACACAGCATTTCAGAAAAAGAACATCATACCAACAGTAAAATATGGTGGTGGTAGTGTGATGGTCTGGGGTTGTTTTGCTGCTTCAGGACCTGGAAGGCTTGCTGTGATAGATGGAACCATGAATTCTACTGTCTACCAAAAAATCCTGAAGGAGAATGTCCGGCCATCTGTTCGTCAACTCAAGCTGAAGCGATCTTGGGTGCTGCAACAGGACAATGACCCAAAACACACCAGCAAATCCACCTCTGAATGGCTGAAGAAAAACAAAATGAAGACTTTGGAGTGGCCTAGTCAAAGTCCTGACCTGAATCCAATTGAGATGCTATGGCATGACCTTAAAAAGGCGGTTCATGCTAGAAAACCCTCAAATAAAGCTGAATTACAACAATTCTGCAAAGATGAGTGGGCCAAAATTCCTCCAGAGCGCTGTAAAAGACTCAATGCAAGTTATCGCAAATGCTTGATTGTAGTTATTGCTGCTAAGGGTGGCCCAACCAGTTATTAGGTTCAGGGGGCAATTACTTTTTCACACAGGGCCATGTAGTTTTGGATTTTTTTTTCTCCCTAAATAATAAAAACTGCATTTTTTGTTTACCCGTGTTATATTTGACTAATGGTTAAATGTGTTTGATGATCAGAAACATTTTGTGTGACAAACATGCAAAAGAATAAGAAATCAGGAAGGGGGTAAATAGTTTTTCACACCACTGTACTTTCTGATCTCGATTTGGATTTATTTTTATTGATTATGTCTTTGCTGGTTTTGCGACCTCTGAGACAATAGATTTGAGTTTCTGTGTGCTTAACTGAATTAAACTTTTTTGGATTGCCCATTTTGTTACCTGACACAGTGATCTGCTTTTTGGGAATGTTCCATTTTCTTTGGTATACTGGATCATTGCCAGCACTTTCTGTATGTGGTTCGGTAGAGAAATGAACTGATGTCTGTGCCCACCTGGCAGATTTGTTTTCTTTTTGTTCGCTCTATGTTTCATGATGTTTTTGTGCCATAGGCTTTCCTTGGGGACTTGTGACAGTAGGGTGACTGCACCTGCTCATTACCCATTGCTGTGTACTGGAACACCCAAACTTTAGTGATGTCTTTACATGTATCCAATACTGTTTCTTACTTTTTAATGGCTCAACCCTCCAGTGGCATTGATTTGTGTTTCTTCTGAACTTTTTCTGTGTTGTTATTGCCTTTCACCTTCCCTACTGTGCTGCTCTGCTTTTTGTCAGCTTGCTATTTCTAAGTTATTTACTGGCTTTGCTCTTTGCTGAAATACTGTCATGATAAACTTTTGTATGGATTTTAGGAGGCCCAGGCCCCTCATGGACCCCGTGATTATCAGAGGTGAGGGTGTGCAGAGGGTACAGATCTATAAAGTACCTCGAAGTGCAGCTGGATGATAAATTGGACTGGATTGCCAATACTGATGCTCTGTGCAAGAAAAGACAGAGCCGACTATACTTCCTTAGAAGGCTGGCGTCCTTCAACATCTGCAATAAGATGGTGCAGATGTTCTATCTGACGGTTGTGGTGAGCGCCCTCTTCTACACGGTGGTGTGCTGGGGAGGCAGCATAAAGAAGAAGGACGCCTCACACTTGGACAAACTGGTGAGGAAGGCAGGCTCTATTGTAGGCACGGAGCTGGACAGTTTGACATCCGTGGCAGAGCGACGGGCACTGAGCAGGCTCCTGTCAATCATGGAGAATCCACTGCATCCTCTTAACAGGATCATCTCCAGACAGAGGAGCAGCTTCAGCGACAGACTGCTGTCACCGTCCTGCTTCCCTGACAGACTGAGGAGATCGTTCCTCCTCCACACGATGCGACTCTTCAATTCCACCCGGGGTTTGGGGGATAAAACGTTAACATTATACAAGTTATTGTCTGTTATACCTGCCTCACACTCTCTACCCTGCATTTTTTAACTTGCACTGCATTTTTATCACTATTTAATATTGTTTTTTTTAATCAGTATGCTGCTGCTGGACTGTGCAAATTTCCCCTTGGGGGTTAATAAAGTATCTATCTATCTATCTATCTATCTAAACAGTTTGTTCACAGCACCAAGTCAGACTGGAATATTCTAAACACTGGTATTGTGTGGTGCCTGAAATATACACACTATGGATGGGTGTCAAGAAACGAGGCTGTGGCTTCTTATAGTAACAGCAATATGTCTGCATAATGAATACCACACTGGGACTGAGACTGCCAAGTCAGACGTGTGCTTTCATTTTAGTCATTCTGGTGTGTGCTCCCCTGTACTGTATGTGTGTGTCTCCATGTACAGTATAAATATTTATCTGTCTAATTATGTATGTTTGTATTTATTTATTTAAAGAATTTCTATAAAAAGCCAAATTTCCTGTTGGGAACAAATAAAGTTATCTATCGTAATGAAAGCTGCTACATTAAAGGAAGAAATAACAGTTATTCAGTGGTGCATAATAAAGTAGAAAAAGAAAGAAAGGACAGTCATTAAGCATTGTAGTGTTTATACTGAAAGATGCTATATTAAAACAGAAATAACAGATATATATATATATATATAGAGAGAGAGAGAGAGAGAGAGAGAGAGAGAGGGGTATATGTATATGTATTTATTTCATCCCCGGGGACTGTGGCTTTTTAGAGAAGCCCTTTAAATACATAAATATATTGTGGTGGACAGCCGGGGTCCTTGCCTGGCTAGGATGCCTCTAAAGTGCAAGGACCAGGAGAAAAGAGCTTATCTAGGACATCACCTCTTCTGGAACACTAGGTAGCAGCCACCCTGGGTTGCAATGGTTCTTCAGATTCCCACAGGGCACCATGGGAGATGAAGTATGGCGCAGCCCTGTTGGGTTCCGTGTGTGCTGCCAGGGGGCATTGCAGGTACTGTGGAGCCCTGTGTGACAGCACTTCGCCACACCCGGATGTGCTGCCGGAAGAAGCACATTGGACACCTGGAGTGCTTCCAGGTTCCCCATAAAAGGAGCCAATTGCCATGACTCTGGAACTCAGAGTCAGGAGGTGAAGGAGAAGAAACGACTTTGTATTTGGTGCTTGGAGCATTGAACTGTGCAGTTGTAGGGAGCAAGGGAAAAACACCTCCCCATGTAAATAAAACGTGCGTTGTATTCTGGACTTGTGTCTCTGCTTGTCTGTGTCGGGTTGGAGTGGCGGAGCGCCCCTGGTTTCTACATGTGGCATCCCAGATGGGACTTCCTGGCTGTCTGCTGGCAGGAGACCTGTTTTAACTCTTTTAGGGCGGATGTCGACTTTTGTCGACAGGAGGGGTTGAGGGCGAATGTCGACTAAAGTCGACATCCAGGGATAGAGGGCGATAATCAGCTGTTAATGGCGACAAATCTCACTGTCACGTCACAGGCATTCCCTCTGTGCTTGGAAGAATGATAGACTCGTTGACTCGGCAACTAATCCTAGCGTGTGCGTGAGTTGCGAAATGTAAACAATGGCAAGATGGTATCGACATGTGACAATGGAGCGAGGCGAGTGCAGAAAAAAAAACACTCGGCAGACAATGACAATGTTTTGCGCATTATCGCGGAGTCGGACTCTGATTTTTCAGAATTGGATTTTATTGACAGTGATCAGGAGATTGAGCAAGAGAGTGAGAAGCCGGCATCAGCTGATCAAACACCAGCCGATGCCGCGCCAGCGGATCTGCTGCCAGCTGAGCGCTTGGCGCCGATGCATCTACAGCAAGGTTCGCGTGGGATAAATACACAGACATTGATCCGTTGAGAGCCGAGCTGGCTACTGGACTTCACAAGACGGCATGGCTTGCTGTTGGACACGACAGATCACCAGCTGCTGTACTTCAGGCTGCTCTCTCCTGATGCTGCTTTGCAGCTACCGTCAGACGAGATAAACAGGTAGGCAGAGAAATTTTTTCAATCGCGGGCTGCGTTTGCATCACATTCTCATTTTTCAAAGTGTAAACACACAACAAAAGACGAGATGAAGCGTGCTGTGGTATTACAAATAGAGATGGGACAGAACTGGTGATATAACTTCAGGGAGCATTGGTCCAAACGTGCTTTGTCCCCTGGTGGCTTTGGACAGGTTATGCAGCATGGTGATAGGTACGTGCTGCTGCAAAGTTTGATTCACTTCTGTAATAAACAGAAGCAAATCCCATGGGGTGAGCCGGGCTATAATGCCATGCATAAAGTTCATAAAGTTTCAGAAGATGAAAAGAGGTGACAATACGGTTTTCATGCGGGCAGAAAACTTGGTGGCAGTGGAATGGCACAATGGCAAAAGGGTGACTTGTCTCTCTACAGCACACACTAACAATATATGTGAGAAAGTGCAGCAACAGACAATTGAAAAGTAGGCACCAAAGCAACACGTATTGTAAGCAGTGCAATGTGGCAATGACTGAAATTGGCTGCTTGGACCGAGATCAGACTTTGCAGGACTTTGCTGTGTAAAATGTATGTGATATGTATGTGAAATCATAGAGTATGCAGGCTCATACAACATGCAAGACAGTAATATTTGTCAAAAGTAAATATTTTTTGTTGATTTGATATGTTAAACAATTGCTTTGTGTTCTTTTTTAAAAAATGTTAGTTTTTGGAAAAATATTCAGCCCTGGGAGATAAGAAAAAAAATTAGCCCTAAAAGAGTTAAACAATAATTTCTCGTGGCCAACCCGACACAGCAGCGCGAGTACATGCACACATTAAGAGACCTTGGAAAAGGCTCATGGATGCATTGCTCTCACCTGATTGGGAAGAAGATGGCCAGACGAGGCTCAAAGGAAGCGAGCAGCAAGGAGCACACAGTTGCAGGTGCGTTGAGTGATGGCGGGGTGAGCAACGGGAATTCAGATGATGAAGACCGGGGCCCACTCTATGCCAAACCTAAGAGTGTGGAGGAAGATTGCTTGGAGTCTTGCATGCCCAATGGGGAATGGAGCGGTGGAGGGCCTTGCTGCACTCTCTGATGCTGGTAAAAGGTTGGAGGGTGTGTGCTGGGACCTCGCTGTGAAATGAATGGAAGCAAGGTCGACGAACCTCCTCCCCGAGTCCTTAATACTCTCCACTGAACCGGGGAAAGAAATGCGCAGGCACAGTAAATCCCGGCCAGCGGATAGGAATGAATATCTTGGAGCAGTAAGTGAAGAGCAGAGTGAAAGATTCCATCAGGACATCAAGGACAGAGAAGGAAGGAAACAGGGACGTTGGGGAGTCAGTATGATGGTGGACTACTGCTGTATAATGAAAAAGTGGACAAAAGACAAGCCAGCAAACAAAAATCTAAGAAGTGACAACAACTAGTGACATTATATGGACACCAAAGATGTATAATGTTATAACTAATTTAGAACAATGTGATATGCATGAATAAATTGCATTATGATAGAAACAATCTAATTTTTATTGTGTTTATGAATGCTTTTAAAATCAAATAGTTTATGAGTTTAATTTTTTCAGACCTTTGGATTAAATAACCTGAAAAACTAGAAACACAGAGTGAATCTCATGATAATAATGATGATGGAAATCTTAAAAAAACACTCAATTACCCCCATGTTAACACATATAAATAGTTGGTACATTCTAATACAAACATATCAAGCTAAGTTATGTAATTTCTACATTGACCAAAACATACAAACTGGTAAGTTACAGCTTGGTGAATTAGGTTTGGGGTCCAATTAAATAATAATAATAATACATTTTATTTATATAGCGCCTTTCCCATACTCAAGGCACTTACAGAATATAAGAAAGAACAGCAGGGTATACAGTGTATAGCATAGTACAAACCAGATATATAAATAAAGAAGACAGTAAATTCAGAGAAAAAGCCTAACAGACAACATAATTGATGGACTAACACACATACATAAAGGTTACATGAGCATCTTGACAGAAAGGTAAACTGAGAGAAGGGTAATAAAGTCAAGTAGAGCTAAAAGCCTTCCTGAACAGATGAGTTTTGAATTGTTTTTTAAAAGAACTCATGGAGTCAGCTGACCTGATTAATTTTGGTAGGTCATTCCAGAGTCTGAGCGCCATACAGCTGAAGGCCCTGTCACCCATGGAGTGTAGATTAGTGTGGGGCACAACAAGATGGCCAGAATCAGAGGACCTAAGTGGGCGGGCAGGCACATAGTGATGGAGAAAGAAAACTGATGTAGTTTGGCGCGAGGTTATTTAAGGCTTTGTAGGTTATTAGTAGGATTTTATATTCGATTCTGTAAGACACAGGGAGCCAGTGAAGACGGAGCAGGATGGGTGTGATGTGCTCACTGCTGCTGGTTCGAGTAAGGACTCTTGCTGCTGAGTTTTGAATAAGCTGGAGCTGTGATATAAGATTAGAAGGGGCACCTGCCAACAGCGAGTTACAATAATCTATGCGGGATGTGATAAAAGTAGGGACAAGTTTCTCAGCATTAGAGAAGGAGAGGAAGGAGTGAACATGGGATATGTTACGGAGGTGAAAGTAAGAAAGTTTCTTAATGTGATTTATGTGGGTGAAGTAATAAAGGGAGGAATCAAAAATGACATTAAGATTCTTTACAGTAGATCACCGCCAAGACGGACTGGGAAGGAGCTCATTTTATTAAGTTGCATTTTAGTCCCAATTTGCAGGAGTTCAGTTTTGTTGCAGTTTAATTTTAAAGAGTTCTGCTCCATCCAGGTTTTAAGTTCACTAAGGCAGGTTGTGAGCTGAGAAAGCTCTGATGAAGCTCCACTTTTAACATTGAAGTAGAGTTGAGTATCATCTGCATTAAAATGATAACCCAGTCCATAGCTATGAATAATATGGCCAAGGGGAAGCATATAAATACAGAAGAGAAGAGGGCCGATGACAGAGCCTTGAGGAGCTCCCTCTGTGTCTGGTGCTGAGCTGGATCTGCTGTTGCCAAGACTAACAAAGTCTTGCCTATCAGTCAGATAGGACTTGAACCACTGGAGGGCAGTGCCAGAGATACCCAGCATGTTCTCCATTCTGAACAGTAGAATGTCATGTCTGACCTGAGTGTCAAATGCTGCAGAGGTCTAATAGAATGAATATGCTGGTTAGTCCAGAGTCTGCTGACATAAGCAAATCATTGGTTACCCGTAGCAGAGCAGTTTCACAGCTGTGCCGCACCCTCAAACCAGACTGAAAGGGTTCCATCAAGTTATTAATGGTTAAGTAGTTGGTGAGCTCGGAGGCTACAACACGCTCAAGAGCTTTTGACAGGAAAGGTAAGTGGGAAATAGGCCGGAAATTGTTAAGATTGTCAGCATCAAGACCAGACTTTTTTAACATTGGGGTTACAGAAGCGATTTTAAAAGTGAGTGGCACAGAGCCAGTGTCAAGGGATGAGTTTATTATTGTTGTAACAGTCGGGATTATGGCATTAAAGCAGGATTTAAGTAATGTGCTAGGAATGGGGTCCAGTACACAAGTAGTCTGTCTCATCTTACAAAGCAGGTCATTAACAAACACAGATGTGACTGGTGAGAACTTAGAGAAGGAACTGGATGGAGTGGGAAAACAGGGAGAGATATAAACAGATGATGTATCTATGTTAGTTGAATTATTTAGATCTTTAATTTTGTTAGGGTTAGTTAGTGGAGGAATTACTCACAGACTTCAGTAGAAGAGGTAGTTGGGCCAGAAACTCTCCCTGGTTTAATGAAAATACTAGAGCTCTTAAATTAGAGTGTCGAAAACTGGAGCGCAGATGGAGAACAACAAAGCTACATGTCTTTCAAATTGCATGGACAGAGAGTGTTAATAAATATAAAAAGGCCCTCTTTAAAGCTCGCTCAGAATACTATTCTACATTAATAGATAGCAGTAATAAAAATCCTAGGGTACTTTTTAGAGCAGTGGCTAAATTAACAAATGGGAATTCAGATCTACAGTGTAAAATACCAACAGATATTAGCAGTACAGACTTTATGAACTTCTTCAATGAGAAAATTAAAAATATAAGATCCCAGATCTCAGCATCACAGTACAAACCAAATACTAGCTTAGCAGACCCTGTGCACATTGCATTCAGCACTTTAATAATTTTAATCCTGTAACTCACCAGGAAGTCTTAACTTTAATTACTAAAATGAAGCCCACTACTTGTTCCCTAGATCCAGTGCCAACAAAACTAGTAAAAGTGCAATGGATGTTCTTGCAGCCCTATTCTAACCATTATCAATAGTTCATTACTGCATGGCACATACCTGATGCACTAAAAGTGTCAGTCATTAAACCTTTAAAAGTCAGACCTAGACCCACACATACTAAATAACTATAGGCCTATTTCAAATTTACCATTTCTCTCTAAAATACTAGAAAAGTAGTCGCCAGTCAGCTTCAGTCACACCTTACGCATTACAATTTATTTGAGAAATTCCAGTCTGGCTTTCGCACTGGTCATAGTACAGAAACGCACTAACACGGGTTGTAAATGACATTCTGATATCCTCTGATGAAGGAAATTCCACTGTAATTATGTTGTTGGACTTAAGTGCAGCATTTGACACCATTGACCATTCTATTTTACTGCACAGGCTAGAAAACGATGTTGGGCTTACAGGCCCGTGCTCGCTTGGTTCAGTTCTTATTTATCAAATCGATTCCAGTATGTACAGAAATGTGCTGACAGTACTCCATCATTATACACAGAAGTTCAATATGGTGTCCCGCAGGGCTCAGTACTGGGACCTTTACTGTTTTCACTTTACATGCTTCCACTGGGATCTCTCATTAGGAAACATAATGTTAATTTTCACTCGTATGCAGATGACACCCAGTTATACCTTTCATTTAAATCAAATGAAGTTTCTCCGATGTTGTCTTTAATTAGTTGTGTTAGTGAATTAAAGGAATGGATGAATGAGAACTACTTGTCTTTAAATACAGATAAAACAGAGATGTTAATTGTTGGAGGGAATGACGCTGATCACAGCAATATTTTGTCGTCATTTAACTCAGTTGGAATCCCAATTAATTTTACTGAATCAGCCCGCAATCTAGGAGTTATCTTTGACTCTAGCATGTCATTTAAAGCGCATATTACAAAGTCGTCCAAAACATGTTTTTTCCATCTTAAAAATATTAGGAAATTAAGGCGCTTTCTAAATAAACAGGATTGTGAGAAATTAATTCATGCATTTATCTCTAGTAGGATTGACTACTGCAATGCGGTGTTCACTGGCTGTTCAAACTGTTCTCTATACAGCCTCCAGTTAATCCAAAATGCGCTGCAAGAATTATTACAAGAACAAGAAAATATGAACACATAACCCCAGTTCTTAAATCTTTACACTGGCTCCCAGTTAAGTTTAGGGCAGATTTCAAAATCCTCCTTTTAACATATAAAGCATTAAATGGCCAAGGTCCGCTTACTTGTCTGAACTTATCATGACTTACAAACCTGAGCACATTAAGATCTCAAGATGCCGGTCTGCTTAGGATTCCAAGGATTAATAAAATAACAGTGGGAGGTCGAGCTTTTAGTTACAGGGCCCCTAAACTGTGGAATGGTCTTCCTGCTTCCATAAGAGATGCCCCTCGGTCTCAGCCTTTAAATCCCGGCTGAAGACTCACTACTTCAGTTTAGCATATCCTGACTAGAGCTGCTGATTAACTGTACATACTGCATCTCTGTTGTTAGTCATTAGCACTATAACATAAGTAACATGAATAATTATATTTGAATACTAACCCTCACCTATTCTGTTTCTTTTCTCGGTACCCAAATGTGGCCATTGGTGCCACGGCCCACCTGCCAAGTTGTTTGCCTGCCTATGGTAAAGTCATCCCTGATGGAGGATCACAGGAATCATGGGAAAGAGGGGTCCTTTCATCGGAGCAACGTTTCAGCCGTGGCATGGCCAAATGGGAGGCAGCTAGATGGATGAGGTCTCCAGGACTCTAAAAATATCCAAACCTAATTATGTCATATCATCTACTGTTAAACCGTAATTCTAAAATTTTTATTATTATGCTGTCTTAAGGAATTGTTCTGTTGTGTATATTGTATTGTATTGACCCCTACTTTTGACACCCACTGCACGCCCAGCCTACCTGGAAAGGGGTCTCTCTTTGAACTGCCTTTCCCGAGGTTTCTTCCATTTTTTCCTACAAGGTTTTATTGGGAGTTTTCCTTGTCTTCTCAGAGAGTCAAGGCTGGGGGGCTGTCAAAAGGCAGGGCCTGTTAAAGCCCATTGCGGCACTTCCTGTGTGATTTTGGGCTATACAAAAATAAACTGTATTGTATTGTATTGTATTGTATCCGGGTTCAAGTAGTTTATTAACTACAGAAAACAGAACCCTTGGGTTATTGTGGCCACTTTTTATTATTCTGCCATAGTGGGTGTTCTTAGCAGCAGTTATTGCTTCTCTGTAAGCTCTTCGGTGGTCAGAGAAAGCCTGGATGCCCACGGTGAGGCCAATCTTATGTGACATTCTCTCAAGGCATCGGCCAGCTGCTTTCATAGATCGCAATTCTGAATTATACAGAGGAGCTGAACGTTTAAAGGAAACCTTATGTTTTAAAGGAGCTGTTTAATCTAATGCTAAATGAAGGGCTGAGTTATAGTGGTCAACAAGATTATCTAGTGTTGACGGAATAGGTGCAGACAGTAAAAGATCAGAAATGGATCCAGAAAGAGTAGAGGGACAGATATTTTTAAGGTTTCTGTAAGAAATTTGTCATTTACAGGTGAGAGGAGCGAAAGGCAGCGAGACAGTGAAAAATACTGCTTTATGGTCAGAAAGTCCCAAATCAGTGCTGTAAATATTGGCAACAGATAGTCCAGAAGTGCAGATCAGACCCAGTGTATGACCACCAGAGTGGGTGGGAAAATCAACATGTTGTGTCAAGTCAAAACAGTCCAGTAAGTATAGGAATTCATTTCTCAGTTTAGATGTAGTAATGTCAATATGGATTAAAATTAAAAGAAGATCTTGTGTGGAATAAAAACCTGCAGCCACACGGCATCTCGAGGTCTGAGTCTGAGAAGAGCTGATCCACTAAATTTGAAAGTGTCGCCCTCCTCTGTCCTCCTAACAGATCACCTCCTGACGGCTAAAGTCGACCTTCACGAACACAGACATAGAATTACTAGACGCCACATGACCAGCAGCATCGTACGTCAACGTCACCGCCACCGCCATATTGTGAGTGGCACTGCTGTGGAGTGAAGTAATGAATAATGTGCTGCTAGGGATTGTACAAACCGCTGTACGCCCCCAAACCAGATCCCAGGGGATTACATGTCATAGGTAAGGCCAAACAATTGTTTTGGTCATGTTTGGCCATTAGAAAATCCCATTTTATAATCTTAGCACTCAAGGTCACCTTACAATAAAATGAAACAACGTTAGTTGAATTAAAACAAGAGAATGATAAATCAAAAAGCAATAATTAGCAAACAAACAAAGATAATTGGCGGTAACAGTGCAAAATTCACAATTGGTATGCCGGTTTGGAAAGATAAGTTTTGAGGGTAGTTTTAAAATGTGTTATTGAATCGGGCTGATATATATAAGAGGGAAGAGAATTCCCGAGTTGAGGAGCACAATGAGAGACGCTCGAGCTCCCATAGCACTGAGTCTGATGTGTGGTACAGAAAGTCGAGCTGCAGATGAAGATCTGAGTGAGCGAGAGGAGTACAAGTCTGTAGGAGATCAGTGAGGTTGTGGAGAGCTTTAAATGTCCAGAGCGGTGTTTAGTATTGTATTCTGTAGTGAACAGGGAGCCAGTGAAGTTGAGAGAATCGGTGTAATATGTTCAGTTGATTTAGAACAGCAGGTTATTATCCTGGCAGCAGAATTTGAAGAAGTTGCAAGCGATGGATACGTTTTTGTGGGATGCCAGATAAGAAGAGCATTACAATAATCTATACGTGAGGTGACTCGGGCATTACCAATACTTCAATACTGTATTGTGTAAGAACAGGACGACGTCTAGAAATGTTTCGGAGATGGAAGAAGGCAGTCCGAGAAATGTTACTTATATGGGAGGAATTATTTAATAATAATAATAATTAATAATAATAATTAATTGCCATTATTGGTGTATAAATGGATATAAATAATTGTATGTAAACGATTCGCCAAAATCTGTTGTATGTAGACGATGGTGTTTTTTCATCAGAAAACCCGGTTTCCACGTTTACCTGTATTAGTACTCGCAATAAGGCTGACGTATCTTGTCGACTGGACAACACAGTGAATGCGGCGTCTATCTATACAGTATATGTCTATGTTCACGAAGGCGTTGTTAAACCAAACGGCTGTCGCTGTTGTGACGTCATCAAGTAGCGTCGACTAAACAGAGGCTCACGAGCGTCTCGACTCATGCGAGCAGTAAACTTGAGAAATAACGGGTGGAGAGCCTCTTGCTGCAGAGTGACCGACTTTTAAACGTATCACCTAAATTTAGAAAGTAAGTGGTCGGTGTTCGGGAACGTCACTTTGTGTGTGTGTGATTTTATCTTTGGCGTATGACAGTGCTACAGCACGCTTTTTGAGCAGCAGGTCGGTCTTTACTAAGGACTCTTCTCGTGTGCCGCCTGACTTGGCTTCTGTCTGTGGCTCACTTCTTTACTTCACCTTCTCCTGTTACATTTCTGTTTATATCCCTTGTTAATCTTTATACCTTGTCATCTATTCCTTTAGTCGGTGGTCTCCCATACAAGAAATTCGCATCGATCTCGGGGTTTCTTTTTTTAATTTGCGCGTTTAAACTCCCGGCAGTGATACGCAGTCTGTTCAATGATACACTCGCGAAAGCAATACGGTAGTAGAGGCTTTGTGCTCCAAATATCCGTCAAATAAAAAAAAAAAAAACAGAAAGCACATAACCTTCTCCTTTTACGATGATCAGAGAGCAAAATGAAGTAAAGAGACTGGCGTGTTTACATGTATCCGTTAAAACAGCAGTACAAGTCCAGCGAGCACCCGGCAAGCTGTTTTACGATGACATGAATTCAGTTTTGCCACAGAGAGAATTCATTATTTCAGTTTAAGACAGGACGTCATTTTCCCAACGAGTTATGAGAGGTGTATGCGGATTATTCCAGTGGAATGAAAGGAGTATTCGTGCGATCAAGCTGTGCAAATAAGATAAGACGTTTAATGGTTTTTCATTACATGCTTTTCATAAATGTATAATATAAGCATTTATAACCAACACCAGGTCTAAACGGTCCGTATCTATCTATCTATCTACATTTACTACACAGGATTTAAAAGAAAAACCATAAGCATCTGGCACTAAATACTAATGAAAATAAAAGTAAATTGATTCAAGTTCACAGACCTTAACAAAGGAATAGAAATATTCATTTTTTTTTTTGTTGGTAATGCAAACTTATTACACTAGCCGAGTGCTTTTATAAATAATTGCATGCATACAATATAAATGATTTCTTTATCCACTTTTATAAAATCATCTGTTCAAAAAGAGTTAAGAAATTTGCAACGAAAAAAAAGTGCTCGGCCGATTCTGTAGCTCATTTACAGAACACACACGCATCACTTAAATCAGTGGACTCGCTCACATGGTGCTTTATTAATCGAGTAATAAATATAAACTGTGCAATGTTTTAAACAACAGTTTTCTCCTTTTAGTTATTGTTAAAAACATATGTGAAGGTCCGGGTTGAGTTGACAGTTTTCTTCTGTTGAGTTAACCAATGAAATGTCACAAATGGATCAAATTTATGAATTAATTAGCACCTTTATAAACTTCTTATTACATGTATTGATTGTCCTTGTATACAGTAGATATTAAACTATCTAATAAAAAAGTGTTTGCAGTGGTGTGATTGCTTATATTTAAAGAGAAAAAAGATATCTGGGGTAAGGTCAAATACAATTTCATATTCCCTTGCTGAAGAAAGATTTCCTGTTTTTACAAATCAGAACAGTCAGTCACATAGTGATTCTAATTAATTACATGGTGAACAAATAATATTAAAATGTAAGAAAACGTTTTTTTTTATTTCTTTATGGGTAAAATGTGCATTGTTATACAGAGTGAGATAAAGCTATGTGGAGAATAATTATGTTTATACAGTAAAGTCCAATTCATCAAAACTTGTTTATGAAAGGTAGCCAATTTTATAGTTTGCGTACTTATCCTTGAAGGGCATAATAGAAGAAACTGACCCCCCAAATTTGCTAAAGTGAAATTGTGTTTGCAATTCAAGTCATTAGAAGAGTTTTTTTTAACAAAACTAATCCAGCTAATTATAACTGTGGTTTAGTGTGGAAAAGTCAAGGACAATAAGTCATCCATAATGTATTGTTTTTTAACGCATCCTCTTTTAACTTTGACTCCTGTTGTTTCATATGCAATTAAAAAGAATATATATTTAGTGGCCCTAGACAACATTAATAGACTCTTAATGTGCCTCTTTAAGGGAGTGCCACATTAAAAATATATATATGCACCATTAATGCCCAGAGGGGACCTGGCGGTCTCGTGGTCTGGAACCCCTACAGATTTAATTTTTTTTCTCCAGCCTTTGGAGTTTTTTTTTGTTTTTTCTGTCCACCCTGGCCGTCGGACCTTACTCTTATTCTATGTTAATTAATGTTGACTTATGTTTATTTTTTATTGTGTCTTCTATTTTTCTTTTCATTTTGTAAAGCACTTTGAGCTACATTTTTTTGTAAGAAAATGTGCTATATAAATAAATGTTGATTGATTAAATACAACCCTAGTCAAAGCGGGAAGACTTAAGAGGATCGGGCAAATTATAATTCGAATTACCCTCTTGGCCATGACTTCAAAAAACAGCATGCAGCTCTTTAAGGGCATACGTTTCACATTGTGTACATTCACCATCTACATTATGTAATCTCATGCAAAAATCTTCAATTGTATGTATTTTAAACTTTTCCCACAACTTCTGGTTTAATTGGTGTTCCAAACATACAAATATATGCAAACAAATCTCTGGTCTGTCTTGGCATATTAAACTCCGTTGCATTGGTTACCTTGTTTTCCCACACTGTGTCTTCTGAGAAGCCCACGTTGCTTTCCAGATTCCCGAAAACTGGAACTTATAGCTTCATTAAACGACTTCAGGCAATTGTAACTTGTAGCTTCTTTAACGGGCAATAACAGAAGACACAAAAAATATCTTCCAGCTTCTCTCATACTTACTGTATACATTCTTCCAATTACGTTATGTGCACCTTTGTGCCTTTTTTTGCCACTTACAGTTTTTTCAATTCCATGTATAATGTTTTGGAATATCAATGTAGTTAAATTTTCATGCAAGGGGGTCCTTTTTTCAAGAGTTCTTCTACTCCTGCTTCTTTCTTGAGTATCCATTACAGTCCCATTTTGTCATAAGCTGCGTCTACTTGCTGTGTTTTGTCTTAAATGATATACTCCTGGTCATAGCTCAAGTTTGTTGTAGCTATTCTCATGTGATGAGCATCTCTTTGTCATTGCTGGACGGCGTTGTGCTCTGTCTCATTTACCTTTGCAATTCTGGCACGTTTGACCACTTATTGCCGATGTTGATTCGCCTCTTCCACGGTCTCATTTGCTCTTGTGATTTTCTTTTGCTCAGTGTCAGCCTGTCTTCATTGTATGGTCTGTTCTTTACTTTCATTTGCTCGACCAGTTCTCTCACTCTTCATTAGCCTGTTGCAAATGCTGAGTGCACTCTTCATAGTTTTCATCCTCTTTCTCTGTACGTTTAGCATTCATTTGCTCAGAAGTTGAGCATCTCTTGTTTCCTCCACCCTAGATTTCTGCTTCTTTTCTTCTTTTGTAGGCATCTTTTCACGATAAAAAATATTAAGTCAGTGTTTATGTTGCAGTTACTTGGTACGTTTTCTTTAATTGTTCACTTAAGCTGGCACTAAAGTCTTCAATCTGCCTCAAGAATGATTTAAGATATGAAGAGGTAGGGGAAGTGATGGTGAAGGTGGTAGGCATGAGCACGGCGCTCGTATGCATGCGCCACACGGCTGCCCCCTGCCGAGAGTTGATTCTACAGTAAAATTAAATAAAAAGAGGAATAACCTTGGAGGTCAATTATCACCCCGAAAGCGGATAGTAGACGTCACATAGTATATGTGTACCAAATTTCAGGTCAATAAATCAAATGGTTTGCAAGTTACAGGTGATTTAAAATCCTGGACAGACAAACGAACAGCCACGGTAGTGTATTATAAAGATAACTAGACATTAAGCCCGTTACAATAACAGGCGCTAGAGCAGTAGTGCATAGACATTAGTAGGAACAGACTATATATTAAATGGCAAGGACCTTGACCTCATTCTGTTTCTTGTCTTAATTTTTTTTTGTCAAAAATATTTTTGCAAGAAGCCTAAAGTAAAATAATACAGTAAGTATAATTAATATTGCCTTAGTGTAAACCTTTGTAACAATATGCAATACACAATATCTGAAAAAGATATTTAGGAAAAATTTTCAATTTTTTTTTTACCTCATGAAATTTTTCTATAAAATTTCATTATAGACAACATTTCTTGTAAATATTCTGTCCGAGTTTGGCAACAGTTTGCCTTGTTCTGGACCATCTACAACAGGGGGCTCAAACTCAATTTACCTGGGGGCCGCAGGAGGCAAAGTCAGGATGAGGCTGGGCCGCATAAGGGATTTCACAAAAAAAAAGTCCTCAAATGTCATTATTAACAGTTTTAATTATTTCTTCTGAACATGAATAGAACATTGAGTGAAGATCATGAACAGTTCTTCTGAACATGGCATCTTTTGCCTACTCCTTGCTGCCAGAGACTTGACAGCGCTGCTTCTCACAAATCTGAACCACATTTGGCTTTAGAGAGGAAGCAGTTGAGACCCTCAGTATTGGCTTGAAGATGATCATCATTAAGTCTAGACCTGTACTTTGACTTATTGAAGTTCAAGGTGGAGAATAACTTTTCACACAAATATGTGCTCCCAAAAAGGCACATGGTGCGCTTGAACATTCGGGAAAGCTCAGGGAAGCTGGGGGGCAATTCTCTCAAAATTGCACATGCATGTCTGCTTTTCCACTTATCTCCCTGAACTTGGCTTTGATATCAGAGTTGCATTGCAGGTCAATGAGCTCCATTTGAAGCACAGGAGGGGCATCTTGCACATCAAAGGAAAAGGGGTCCACAAAAATTTGGAAAGTGGCTCTGTGCGTTTGAAGTCTGCAAATCTGTGATCAAATTCCTTCTCTAGCTTAAAAATAGCATCAACATATTTCTCACCACTGAATGGTATGCCTGCATCCACAAGTTCCTTGCATGCTGGGAAATGGCAAAGGTTTGTCTGAGAGAGCTGGGATTTCCATAACACAAGTTTTGTGGAGAATGCTCTCACGTTGTCATAGGCAGCGCTGATGAGCTGCCCCTGGCCTTGTAACATCTTGTTTAGTACATTCAGCTTTTGTGTGATGTCAACAAGAAAAGCTAAGTCCATGAGCCATTTGTGATCACACAACTCAGAAACAGCCTTCCCATCCTTCTCCATGAAGGCTTTCACTTCTTCTCTCAACTCAAAAAATCTTTTCAGGACATTTCCCCTGCTGAGCCAATGTACTTTGGTGAAATAGAGCACATCTCCATATTCTGACCCCATTTCCTCTAAAAAAGCACGGAACCACCTGTGCGTTAAGCCCCTGGATCTGATTTGGTTGACGCATTTCACAACAACAGACATCACATTGTCACATGGCAGGCATTTGCTTCAAAGGGCCTGCTGATGGATAATGCAGTGAAGAGCAATGGCCTCCTCTACACCCTCCTCTTCAAGATTTTTTTGAACAAGTGCCACCAGTCCATTTTTCCTCCCTGTCATCGATGGTGCTCCGTCGGTTATTATTCCAACAAACCTCTTCCATGGCAAACCTGCATTCTCAATGGCATCACACAGATGATGAAATATCTCATTAGCGGTGGTCTGGCCATGCATTGGAATTATTGTGAGCAGCTCCTCCGTCAATTCAAAATTGCAATCAAAACCACTGACATAAATTGTGAGCTGAGCAGTGTCTGTTATGTCTGTGCTCGTCAAGAGCAACTGAGTATGCATCAAAACATTTGGCTTTCTCACACAGTTGATGATAAATGTCACTTGACATGTCAGAAATGCGCTCTGCCACAGTGTTGGCAGAAAGGCTGATTTTGCTAAACTGACCTTTCTTTTCGGACAGATAATACTTGCAGCCTGTAACATGCATTTTTTTAAAAAACTCTCCTTCTGTGAATGGTTTCCCTGCCTTAGCAATCATCTCACTAACCATGTAACTAGCTTGGACTGATGCAACATTCTCTTTGGTTGCTTTCTTGAAGAAATCTTGTTGCCTCATTAGACATGCTTTAAGACTGGCAACCCGCTTGGCTCTCTCATCCCCTTGATATTTTGCACATTCCTCAGCATGTTTAGCGGAATAATTGCGTTTCAAGTTGTATTCCTTGTGCACTGCAACTTTCTCTGTGCAAATAAGACATGTGGGGATGCCCCTGTGCTCAACAAAGAAATACTGCGTCTCCCACTTTTCCTGAAATTGTCTGTGCTCGTCATCAATCTTTCTCTTCACTGCAGGCTTTGATGAAGTCATGATGAAGGTATGACAAAATCTAATTCTGTACTAAACTTCTCTCCCTTGTGTCTGTTCTAATTCTAATTGGCTTAGCAGCTAATTGTGCACACAGAATGTCTTCCCATAATAACTGTTATGATGGCATAACGTCATTTCCGCAATCAGCAGCTCCCGCCCGCCGACCCTTGCATTATCCCTTGAATCGCAATAAAAATCGCGATCCATTCATTGGTTTTGAAGGCGGCGTTGTGCGGCCACAAAATATTGTACCAAGGGCCGCAAATGGCCCGCGAGTTTGAGACCCCTGATCTACAACCTTGACAACAACATCTGGAAAACTTCTAACTCTTGATAATGCAACATATAACTGACCATGGCTGAATACTGGTTCTGCCAACTTTTTGTAAGGTTTGCTCTTCTGAGTCTCTCTCTTTTAGCGTTTTTCTGACGCTCATTTTCTTTTTCTTCAATTGATCTATTTGTTCGTATTTTTTTTTTTTTTTTGTCTTTCAGCCTTTCTTTTGTTGATGTTTACTTGAGCTGACTGTTCTTCCAGGAGATGTTACTTATATAGGATTTGTCCTACTTGACGTGTCCTTTTTTTTTTTTTGGGAGGCATGTTGTTAGTAGATATGTCCGTAATATTTTCTCTTACAGTAATAATTGCTTGTATGTGGCTGTAATATGCGCCAGTGTATTGTGTGCCTTTAATTTTCTCTCGCAGTAATACTGGTTTGTATTTCCGTAAAATGCCTGTAATTTTCTCTGACAGTAATACTGGCTTTGATGTCCGTAATATGACTTCAATTTTCTGTCACAACAGTGGGCAAGCGGCAGTGTGTCCCCAGCAGCTGATGTAATGTGTGGCATGCAGTTGATAATCGTGACTGCGTCGTCTCCCCAGCAAGTATTTTAATCTGTGCTGGCGTGCAGCTGATTATTGTATGTGTGGCGTCTCCCCAGCAACGGATTTTATGTGCGTGGCCACGACTACCTAATCGGTACTCTCCCCAGCAATGATGTCTTTTATTTGCTTATCATGCGCTGCCGCGGCAAGGCCATTCACTTTGTGCCCAGATTCCAGTGTGTGTGCGACCAAGGTGCCGTGTGCATTTGCGGTGCACAGTGCGATGTTCATCGCGGCCCCGCACATGCGCACTTCACCAGAAGACGCACACAGGGCTTTTATTAAAGAGGATGACATGTTGATACTAGTGAAGTGCAGTAAACAAACTAGTTCTTTTGTACTTGTCTTGGTTTTTGAACGCACATACTGGTTCATTGACTTTCCACAACAGTCCAGGGGTGGTCATCTTGACTTCACTTAAATGTCTCCTGTCTTTGGGAAATAGCCCATCAGTAAACTGTTTCAGCAAAACAGTCATGATGACAACTAGCCAATGACTGACTTGGCAGATAACGCTAAGCACCTCCCGTTGGTCGTTCACTCTGACTGAGTGGCTATGACTGTCTCAATATAACTGACTGACTGAATGAACCAGTATGCCCCCTACTCATCTGGAGTACTATTGCAAGTTTGTTCATGAACTTCAGACATGAGACTTGCAGTACAGTACACTGAACTCGTTCACCAAAAGAATCGGTTAATTTGCTAAACTGCAGACAAGAGACTCGGACTACATTGGATCACAGTTCAGTTCACTGATGATATACATGTATGGCAGATTTCATCAAAAAGGACAGGGTATAAAAGAAGGAAACAGTGGGATATTAATCCAAAACTGAACATAATTTAATTTAGTCATATGTTAGTGTTCTCTCATTTTTATTGTGATGCACTGTGAAAATGATCAGACTCGACACACTTAAAAATGTTTGGGGCAGCCACCCGTATAATATCCTTGGATTCAATGGGTTTTGAGAATTCACACTGATGTGGATTCAGTGGAGTCCAGATAAGAATTGATCAACTGTTGGAAAGATGGCGGTTTTAAATGTTAAGACCAGAAGTGACGTAATGCACCCGAACGTGACGTTCTGCTGGACGCCTGAATCAGAAGATCCATACAGCTCCCTCCTACTCACGTGTGACAGTGTGCACTATTCCAATTGATTGTTTTTTTTCTATTGTTGGAAATTTGTCAATTCAATAAAGAGGATTATTATTATTGTTGTGTGTGAAGAAGCTTAAGTCAGGTCAATCAGCTTTACTAATGCAGAAGAGATGATCACAGTTTAACAGAACAATACACTTTAAAACTTCTAGTGAGAACAAGAGGTTTATTAAATATAATACAATCAAAAGTTATTGACTCAGTGGATAACCGAGTGGACTGGTGACTTTTAATAAATTGATAATTTCAGTTACCCAGGAAGGTTTGTCAAACATACTGGCAAAAATAGAAGCTACTCACCATCATATATAAGCTAAAGCTAGCAAAGCCCTTATTTCACTTGCTTGTCTTTTCCTGTTTCAGCCTGCACATTTCAGCTCTGAAACAGTTCCTGTTTCATCCTCTCCCTCCTGACGTTTCTGTTTCTTAACACCGTCCTGTGCCCTTATTTGTATAAACATTCATCAACATAACTGATAGCACAATTCTGGGGCTTCGACAGCACTGTATGTTTAATTCAAGTTGTGAATACTGCTTATCCACAACTGTGTAAGATGGTCTTCTTGTTTCAGCCTGTTGGACCGTCACTCCACTCCCAAAATTGTTTCACATCTTATAATTTCAAAATGAAGAGCGAAGAGTTACTGTCAGCATGTAATGAACTAACTTTAAGAAGCCTTAACAGAGAGGGTCTTGTATAATGATATTCATGTATCTTTAGATCAAAATGATGCACTTTTAATGAAGCCAATTGTTGTTCTTTCTACAGAGAAAAAGAAAAGGCTGCTGTTTAGTGTAACATCTCAATGGATGTGAAACAGGAGACCTTTGATGTGGACACAAATATTATGGATATTAAGGAGGAGGACTTTGAGTGGGAGTCCAACTACACTAAACAGGAAAGTCTGAACATTAAGGAGGAGAACCGTGAACTGCAGCCAGTGAGCATTAAAGAAGAAGGTGAAAAGTCAGTCAGTATTGAGACACATAACCATACAAATCTGAAGAGTAGTGAGGAAGGTGACTTTCATGATGGGTATCAAGATGGAGTGGTGACAGGGTTAGACTCTTCTCAAAGCAGACCCTGTTCATCTCCAGGACCTTCTATCAATGTGAAGTCTGAATCATTACAATCTGACACACACAGGACTGAGGAGACTACATCTGTTAGAAGTCAGGAAAATCAGCCACCACCCACAAAGACGTCTGGGAAAAGTAAGTATGAAATAAAAATGTGTGAGCTGTAGTTTTGGTTTTTCTGTCATAAAAAGGGTGGGCCTTGTGGTTATTATAAGAAATGTACAGAAAATACTGCATTTTATTCTGTGTTTAAATGTTAGTTTGAGATGTCATCTATTTTAGTGTAACGTTTAGCAATTTACGATTCTTCCATTATAGTGACTTTATGCAAAGGTTCTAAACATGTCTTTGTTAAAGAGTGATATACAAATGTGCAACCTAAAAAAACAAAAAAATTGTGATCCCTTTTGAATTCCCTGGATATCTGCATCAATGTGGTCTGATATTCTGCTATGCTCTAATTACAGGCAGCCACAGTTGTCTTAAACTAATAACACACAAACAATTGGACGTCTTATTGTCAGTCTTGAACACATCTTTAAACATTCACAGTCCACTCCATGACCGTCCTGTCGTTACTGACTGGTTGACCCTTCTTTAGCAATAATGGCCTCCACCAAACTGTTATGTAGTTGCGGATCAGCCTTTTTTTCATAATTGCTATACTTTCTATATACAGTAGTTTGTATATGAGAAAGTAAAAAGAGTTCAACAAGAACATGAGGACGCAGTTGGAAACGTTAAATTATGTTTTGCATAAACATTAAGAGAGTTTTTGTTCACACAGAGACCCACAGACACATGGAATAAATTGCCAGGTAATGCAGTGGAGAGTAGGAGTTTAGGGACCTTCAAAACTGAAATTAGTGTTGTTTTCAGATTGGCAAGCTTTGTTGGGCTGATTGGCCCTTTCTCATAAAATTATTTGCAATATTTCCAATTTCTGTTTAATCGAAGGAAAAATAAAATTTGTAAGGCGCTCGATTTGTTTACCTTACTCCTCTGTATGAGCAGTGGGGTCTCTGGCCATTAGACTTATATCTAAGTAACTCATGCACACTTAGTTTAAGAAACGGAATTATACAATGTGTTGATAAACACAAGGATTGTGGAACAATGATAACTGCATATATGTTGACAGAGAAGAAAGAATGCAGGCAGACTACACGTACAGTAGTAACATAACACAGACTAGACTATTTACTTACTGTTTATAGAGTTTGGCACAGATAAGCAGGTTTACGATAGCAGGGCTTTAAGTCGGGCTTCTGATGTTATGTAGAGTTATTGCTCTTGTTGTTCTGGGTTCAAGTGGAGGACTTTTCTCTCTTTGGAGTTCACTCTTTGTCTTTGCTGTGTATTCCTTTGTTCATGGTGTGATGTGATGCTGCCTTTCTCGTTTCAATTTTAGGCACTTTGCTATGCATTCTACCCCTTTCTGGCACAAAAGTGTAGGTTCCCTTCTTGAAGTAATGGCTTCTTTTTATTCTTGTCAGACTGTGCTCAGTAACTAGAACAGAGGTTGGGAAGAGTGGCCCTTTGAGGCAGTTCAGGTTGTCCAGGTTCAAGGCTCTGTGGAGAGAGCTTCCAAGTCAAAGAAAGTTTGTGAACTGTTTTCTCCACAGGGTGTGGATGGCTTCTCAACTCAGAGATACAATTGTCAGCTTTGAGCTCACAAAGACAAAGTATTGTATTTACAGTCTTCAGCCCCCAGACGAGACGAGTGCAGCTACACTTAAATGTGTAGTCTCTGCTGATTAAAGCTCCTTCCATTTGTAGATCCAGGACCAACTTATAGGCTCGTTATTTTGTCCATCACAAACAGGCAGGTTCAGTTCTCGGTTACAAGCCTAAGATGAATGTCTTTTTGGTTGCTATTTTGTTTAAAGGAGCCTCTGCAGAGGAGTCGGCTTAACTCAGATTTGCACCTTTGTGTTTAGATGAAGTACTGGGCTGATAACTGCTATGAGCTGCGGTTGAGCCATTCATTCAGAATTGCGGGGTGAGTGGGTGCCGCTGGCTTTCTGTGTCCTTATTAAATCTGCTGTCTTAACAGGCCTTGTGTACCACTAGAAATCCTATTAAAATGGACAATACCCACTTGGCCCTACACAGTCATGGAGTATCTGGTGTTGTGACATAAACACTCGGTGTGTGGCCTGTGCTGCTCCCCCTCCTAGGCCGGCTGTGGTAGGTGGTCTGTGTGCCTCAGTGACCCCTGTATGATGTCTGGAGATTAGTG
Source organism: Polypterus senegalus (assembly GCF_016835505.1). Lineage (NCBI taxonomy): Eukaryota > Metazoa > Chordata > Cladistia > Polypteriformes > Polypteridae > Polypterus > Polypterus senegalus. The sequence continues at coordinate 168,625,399 of NC_053161.1, read as the reverse complement.
CTGCTGACCAGGACTATAAACTGTAATTGTGACATTGGTGACCAGTATTTTGATTGTGATTTAAATTGTGCTTCTTTTATTTAACAAGACGGTATCTTTTATAGTTTGAAGAAAAATGATGCTATAAATTAGTTTCATACACAATTTCACAATCTTATCTCTTCTTCTAATTTCATGTTTTAAAATACTAGCACAGTGAAATGTCTGTTTAGTAAAAGGTGCAGAATGGTGAAATGTTAACTTTTTGTGTGTTTTGATCACATCGTGTATTTAGGACTCTCTGTTCACTGGATATGCTAGGCCTTACATCTGTCTTTCTTTGTGTGTCTTGTTGCCTTTGTTCATTGGACATTACACTAGGCATGGATGGCAGACATTTTTTTTTAAATGTATTGAGGGATGTTTGTCTAATTGTTAGTTTTCCTTTGAAGAATGTGAGAAAATTGTGTTCTATATGACATTTTTTTTCTTTCTAAAGTTGCAAGTATATCATTTTGATTTAATCCTCTTTGCCTTTGTTAATTTACTTAACAACCAGAGCAGCAGTGAGATAAGCACTTTGTGTTGCCTGTGCAGTTTTACCACTCCTAGGTTTGGCATGACTGGTCTGCCTCAGTGGTCCTCAGAGTGATGTTGTGTGGAGATTTGTGTTCATGACTGGGTGAGCCTAAGAGGAGGTGGCAGACAAAGAACAATCCACGAATGGCCCTCACGCTCGTCTTGATCCATTCACAGAACTTAGAGAGATTGAATTCCATCAGGAAGGCTTGTACAGTGGCATACAAAAGTTAGGTCATCCCAGGCAATATTTCTGTTACTGTGACAAGCTAAGTAAAGATGACCTGATTTCCAAAAGGCATAAAGTTGAAGATGGCAAATTTCTTCAATTGTAAAGCAAGATTACTTTTTTTATTTCCATCATTTACCATTTCAAAATAACAAAAAGGTTAAAGGGCATGAAGGAAAAGTGTGGGCACCTGGATGGTCAGTTCTTAGTAACACCCCATTTAGCACAAATCTCAGCCTGTGAACTCTTTTTGTGGCCAGCTCAGAGTCTTTCAGTTCTTATTTGGGATTTTTGCCCATTTGTCCTTTATAAAACGCTGCTAGTTCTGTGAGATTCTTGGGCCTTCTTGCATGCACTGCTCTTTTGAGGTCTATCCACAGATTTTCATTGATATTTATGTCAGCGGACTGTGAGAGCCATGCCAAAACCTTAAGCTTGGGCCCCTTGAGGTTGTCCATTGTGAATTTTGAGGTGCAGTTCTGATTGTTATCCTGTTGTAGAAGCCATACTCTTTTTTGGATTTAGCTTTTTAGATGGTGTGACATTTGCTTCTAGAATTTTCTGGTATTTACTGTAATTGAATCCATTCTTCCATTTACCAGTGAAAATTTCCCCATGCTACTGGCTGCAACAGAAGGCTGAAACATGACCAATCTACTGCCTTGCTTAACAGTCAGAGATGTGTTCTTGTCATGGAATTCTTAGCTCTCCGCACGCTGTGGCCAAAAAGATCTTTATTGACTTATCAGTCCAAAGAACTTGTTTCCAAAATACATCTAGCTTGTTTAAATTTTAATCTGCACATTTCTGATGCTGAATTTTGTGGTGAGGACAGGGGAAAGGTTTTCTTCTGGTGGATCTTTATGGTGGTCTCGCTGTATAGTAGAACAGTGTTTCAATTTGCCTTTCTAACAATCCTATCAGGAGTTTTCTTGTAAAATGTTCTTGATCTTTCAGACCTCAACTCGACCTCCACTGTTGCCGTTAACTGCCATTTCTAAATAGTATTAGAAACTGAGGAAATGGCTACTACTGTAGATAGCATTTACCTGCTTTGGGGGTGCCACTTATTTTGTTTCTCAGAGTGCCAGGCAGCTGCTTAGAGGAGCCCATGGCTGCTGATTGTTAGGTCGGTTTGAGGAGACAGAGAATTTATACAGATTTGACATTTGCATCACCTGGCCACTCCTAATGGTGATTGTGAACAAGACAAAGCCCTAAGGAAGTAATTAAAGTCAGATCTTGGGGGTTGAGTTATCCAAGACCTCCAATCACTTGGGTTGCCCAAACATGTGCAGTGTACTCCTCCCTTTTTTCATTCTATAAAACAAAAATACACAAATCTTACTTAAAATGCAAAAAAAGAATGTTTCATCTTTAACATTATCGCTTTTGGAGATCAATTCATCTTCTATTGACTTAACTTTTCACAGTAAGATGTGTTTTGATCAGGGAGGTCCCTAGATTTTTGCATGCCACTGTTTGACATGTCACGAAAGTGTACATCTTGGGTAATGCTATGTCTGAAAAGGATCATCCGCTCAGCAGAGTATATCATGCATTCAAGTTTGAAATTAAATGATGGAACCCTACACTTTCTACTATGGAACATGGTTGGGTATCTAAAATGATACATTCTAATTATTTTTTAAGGAATACTCCCTTTGATTGTTTCCTGTCCTGATCATATTCCTGGTTCTTTTCAAATAATGCCATTACTGACGCCTGAGACGGATTTTGTTTCTTAATGGTTTTCTTTCTTTCATTGCATTGTTGAAAGACGGTGAGCTCAGCTGAGTGTTGTACCTACTGTACATGAGTCTCATCAAATTAGTTACGCCAAATTTCTTGGCTTTAAATCCACCACAACTAATAACTAACCTTTTTCATTTTAAACTTTACATATAGCATTCCTGTCACTTTTAAGACACTTTTTAATATACCTCGGCTTACTTCTACCTACATACTACCTTTGGAGTCTGTATTCGCCATTTGGTCAACATGAGGACAAAAGCTGTGCCACTGAAAGTCAAAAAAGCCATTGTGAGGCCAAAAAATAAGAATAAAATCATTAGAGGCATCAGTAAACCATAGGATTCCTAAATCAACTGTCTGGGATATCAATAAGAAGAAAGAATGCATTGGTAAGCTCACTAATTCCTAATAGGGCCCTATGGAATCCATTTTATTTTTTCACAAATTCCATTTTATTGTTTTTGGTTTTCTGCTTTCACCGTTTTATTTTTCCTTGATTTGGATTTTTTTTTTACTGTAAGAAAGTAGTAACACCTTCAACAAAACAAAACACTAATGAAATGGCACTTTACATTCCTTTTAATGAAACCACACACTAGCACAACTGAACCTTATTTTGCTGTGCCATTCATCAGGTACGAGCCCAGATCCTCCATGATGCTGAATGCTGAGACTGCAGTAGGTCAGCGAGTGCCTCCAGCAATGTAAGAGCGGTTACTAGTTTGCATCCTTCCGAAATGAAGATGAACTTCACTTTCAGAAAAAAAAAGAGACTGACCCACTTTTAAGGGCTCGTTGCATCGGAGGAGAAGCCTGCTGTTCTGCCCAGGTTTGTAGGGACCGAGTTTATAAAGGGAGTCAACTGTGGGCCTTGCGTGCCTCGTCACCGCGAGGCAAAACATTTATTAAATTCAGAAACATCGTTGTTAATTTTTAAAAGGGAACCCATTGACAACCAGTGCCGTTCACTAATAACAATTTTCTGTGGGAAATACTGTTAATACCGGTTAAATATCTGTATAATTTAATCAGTTAAATGATTAACAGTAAATACATCACATACAGTTAGAACTGCCTACATAAATGAATTACCATGCAGCCAAATGTTTACTCACCTACCACTATGATGAGAACTATGTGGTCTCGACTATCAGTAGTTTCATCAACTACAACATATATTTTTCCCACCACGAATCTTTTGAAGAATGGCGTCCATATGTTGTTCAAAGATATGGGGCAAATGAGTTTGACGAAGACTGCTCTCATTTTCCGGCAGCGCACCTCCTTGTTTACAATGCGTAATAAAGAAAGGACACATTGTTGTCATTTTCTCAAGCAGTATGTCTGACTCACACGGACACAAACTGGCGTCTTGCGTCTGATGATTTTGTTGTTTCCTCTGTCGTTACCTGAGGAGAACACTTTTTGATCTTAATTTCTCCTTGTTGTTGAGATGGGTTTTAGATTTGACATGGTCATGGCAAGTATCTTTTCACATCCAGTCTATGGTATGCTTGTAAAACTTGCAGAAAAGTTGTCCAGATTCGTAAAAGTCGCTGGGATATTGTTGTGCCCTCAATTTTGCAGTTAAGCTTGTGTTTCTTAGTTTTTCTAATGTAGTTAGGGTATCTGATACTGCTCGCTTCGACATTTCTGTCTCTACGCTAATTTGTATGCCTTTAACGAGAAAGCATACAGGAAACATGCGCACAAACAGATTAAAAGCACGACTGAATTTCTATTTAGAATTGCTTCAGAAACAATCTAGAAAATAGTACCTGAATGATAGAACCACAGATTCTTCAATCATTTAATTTGAGAAGTTTTGTAACAGTCACCCTTTCAGTCTCTAAATTCTGCACATTTCCATTTTTAAATCTAAAATTTTTTTAAGCCTTAACTCCGTGATTCTGCCTGTGTTTTCCACATCGCAGAAATCATAAAGCCCTACCCTTAGGGACTGGTAGGCCAAGTAAGACCACCATTGCTGATGACAGAAAAAGTTGCTGCAGGTTGCATTTTGATTATGACTTGCGCACACTGATTGTCAGGATATTGCATGTATTTCTGTAGCATCTTAAGTATACCATCTCCTACAGATGGCATGATGTGGCTAAGGGTGACTACGAGATTCCTCACTGGTGAGGCAGTTCACGATGAAAAGAAGCCATCAACAATTAACCCACAGCTGTTAAGACCTGTGATAGAACTGGGATTGTATGAATTCTGTGTGATGGTCTCTGTATTTAAGGCTCCAGTTCTGCACAGAGTTCAACAAGTATGACCTTAGAAAGTCTAAATCGGCTTGATTCAGTTTTCATCATGAGGCAAAAAAATCATTGTGATCCATGAAAATTCACACCTTGTGTAGTCGGTCAGAATGAAAAATGTGCAATGAAATTAGATTTTCTGTTTAGTTTGATTTTCCACCTGGAGTTGCTAAAATGCCAACACCAAACATGTCTGCATAGGACTTATGAATGCTCAAAGCTTAACATTAATCCAATTTCCATGGCAAGTTATGATTTTATAAATCCTGTCTTTTACGTAAGAAATGGCTTTCACACGTTTCCAAGCAAAAGGAAGTTTTATACATGTGGCCCTGATGAGGAGTTATAATAAATAGAGAATGTAAAATTAATAGATCAAGTGTCTTTCCATATATAACTAAAGTTTTATAATTGCTTATGCTTATCAAAAGTTGTCTCTAATTTCAACCAGCACTTATTTTAATGTCAGTTAATGTTAAGGCAGTGGATTGAAAATTAGTGTTTTTTTTTGTTTTTTTTTTCCCTTCCTCTTTTAAACTTTATACAGGAAATGAACATCACTGCTGTTTGGAATGTGGCAAGGAATTCTCTCGCAAGAGTGCTCTTCAGAGACACACTATATTTCACACCGGAGAAAAGCCGTATTGCTGTAATGAATGTGGCAGACAGTTCTCTTACAGGAGCAGTTTTCAAATCCATACAAGAATTCACACTGCAGAAAAGCCATATTGCTGTGTGGAATGTGGCAAAAAATTCTGTGACACGACTTCTCTGCAGAGACATACAAGAATTCACACGGGAGAGAAGCCATTTCACTGTAATGAATGTGGTAAACAGTTTTCACAAAAGATCAGTCTTCTGAAACATACTAGAGTTCACACTGGAGAGAAGCCATATTGCTGTAATGAATGTGGTAAACACTTCTCACAAATAGGCAATCTTCAGATACACACTAGAGGTCACACAAGAGAGAATCTGTATCACTGTAATGAATGTGGTAAACAGTTTTCAGCAAAATGCCATCTTCAGATTCACAAAAGAATTCACACTGGAGAGAAGCCATATTGCTGTAACGAATGTGGTAAACAGTTTTCAAGAAGATGCCATCTTCAGAACCACACTAAAATTCACACAGGAGAGAGGCCATATTGCTGTAATGAATGTGGTAAACAGTTTTCACGAAGATGCCATCTTCAGACCCACAAAAGAATTCACTCTGGGGAGAAGCCATATTGTTGTAATGAATGTGGTAAACAGTTTTCACAAATATGTAGTCTGAAGAGACACTCCAGAGTTCACACAAGAAACAAAAACAGTAAGAGTTCAAAAATCAGTCCAGAAAAACAAGCATGCTTAAGGACTCATGAGTGAAGTTCACTCCTGTTCTGAAAAATAAGGAAACCAAACTACTGTTGAGAAATGAATCCCTGAGAGAAACCCTATTGCTGTTTGGAATGTGGGAAACTATTCTGTCAGAGGAGTACTCTTCAGGAACACGCTACAGTTCACAACAGGAGAGAAGTACAACTGAACTGTCCTGACTAAACAGAGAGGTTCACACCTGCCTGGACAGTAAGCACATGTAACCATCTGGGATCCATCCAATGCATGTTGTATCAGAAACATTACCTTTTCACTTAACAGAAACAAATAAAACAAAAACAAAGAGCTTCTCACCAATACAGATTAAATAATAAATCAAGTCAATTACTAATAATTACAAATGTAAACTACTAATACAAAATAAATAAAACTAAAATCCAGAATATACTCATGGCTATGTTGTACTCTGTGCTGAATTACATTTAAACACTGTGGCAACATGCTAATAGAATAAATGCTTTTTTTTTTTTTTGTTTGTTTGTTAATAAAACTTAAAAAAACTGCATATAACAACTCAAAAAAGTCATAATGCTCATTAGATGCTTGAGCATTTCCAAATAACATACATGTCAAATAAAAATAAATTAGAAAAGACTTGGGGAGAGTTGAAAACACGACTTACCCCTACAGCATCCACCAGGCCTCTGGGGTGCATGCAGTCTGTTGAGTGTGACATTAATTAGTGTCTGTACTATAACACACAGTCGGTCTGTTGCTAACTTATTGGGAAGTTCATAACTAAAAGCTTCACAAAATCAAAAGACAGAATAAACTTTGCTACACACACAAGACGATTTGGAGGAATTAATCTCAACAGAGGCCATACTGCAGTTCTGAATCTCCCAAACCAAAATCATCTGGGCCACACAAGAATTCCAACTGGGTGACACCTCGAGGAGTACGTTAGAAGAGAAAGAAGTCAAAACACAATGACCTAAACACCCAAGTCTTTGTGTACCTTAAAATGGTGGGCCTAGTTGGAGAAGATCTGTACTCTAATTGGGTGGTCTATCATCTCTTTGCCTTACCGTACCTCCCTGAAGAATTTAAATGTTCCAGAGTGCCTCCATTTTATTTTAGTCTTAAATTGTTACTTACTGAAATGCTATTGGGTGAAGCTAAAGGTGACATTTCCTACCTAAATAAATATTCTTTCAGAGAGCTTTTATAAGGTACTAGCACTGGTAACCTGTCAAAGACATGTTTCAGAATGAATTTCAACTGATGATGTAATGCCAGCTCATACTTGGGTGAGTCATCCCTGGGTGGTGAAACTTGTCAGTGCCATTATTTAGCACTCCCATTGAAGTCGATCTTCCCAGGACCACTTCCAGTTCCTTGCAGCGGTGCACAAACTCCCTGAAATGGCAGCGTGGTCTTTTCTCTCACTTCAGTCATGAAGCTGGTGACGAGGGCACATTTGTGATGTTGAGTGCGATGCTGTCATGTGCTGCAGGAGAAATGTGCAAAAACACACACACAAAAAAAAAAAAAACTCCAGATGCATATAACTGTGCATAAGCAAAGTCCTATGCACTTTCCCTTTATAAATACCAATTCAGTGTGAAATTAAATGCATAATCCTACAGTCCCCTTCCCAGAATTACTCCTATTTGAATATGCAAATCAATATAAACCCCTTCCATTCAGTGTTTTTTTTTAAAAAGACAATTGCAAATGCATGTGTAAAAAAACAAGAATTTCAGTGAATGCAAAAGAAAGGGTCCTGCTCAGTGAAGTGGAGGCAAGGAAAAACTTACACTTGGGTGGCATAAACAGTGCTATAAGCAACATAATGAAATTGATGGAGTGGCACAGCAGAGTGGAGGCACTCAAAACGTGAGATTTCAGAAAGTCTCACAGTGCCCTAAATAAAAAAAATAAAAAAAAAAAGAAGTGGTCAGACTTCAAAGTCAATATGAAAAGGTGAATCGCTGCCCACTGTCTTGAGTGTCGACACCACTGGAGGAGGTAGCAGAATTCTGGGATTCACACTGTTTGAGCAGCAAGGTCCTGCAGTTATTGGCGAGACACTTATAACCGGTATTTTACCAGAAAGCGTGGCTGAAGGAGAGTTTTAATTACTTTTTTTCACTTATCATTATGCCTACTCATCTTAAATAATTTGCATGTTTAATAAGACAAACAAGCAGGCAGCAGATGCTGTATTTCTGTTTATTCTACATCAGACAATATTACAAAAGGTGAGCCTTGTTTCAGGGATGTGACTCCAGGTGCTGATGGTGCTGCTGTGCCCAGCACATCTTCAGGCGCTGACTGCACACACAACCTTGCCTCGAAAACCCCTAGGCGACCATCTGGCCTTGTGCTGACGGACGCTGCTCTGGAGTCACAAAATGCAGTAGTGGATACTGAAAGATACTGTGTGATATTGACCACAACCGAAATGACTTGGTTAAAAAGTAAATGTAGCATCTGATTACCTGTTTTTACGTTCTGTCAATTACATTCAAATGAGGTTGTAATGCTGTCCAATTTGGCTGATCATTTGTTGGGACAGGGTCAGGTTCATCATACTGCATCTCTTCAGGTAACGTCAAGCCGCAATCGTGTGCTACATTATGCAGCACGCTACATGCTTGTACAATGTGATGGACTTTGAGACCAATAGAGCAGTGCTCCACCAGTCTTATCCAGGCTACGCCAATGGCCTTTAAGCTTCTCCATAGTATGTTCTACCACTGCTCAAGCCTGAGAGTGGAGATCATTATAATGTCACTCTTGTTCAGTCAGAGTGGGTTGGTGACCAAGTTGAGAAGCCTCATCTTCAGCGGGTTCTCACCGTCAACCTATGTAGCAGTGTTATATAGCTGCATCATACAGATAACTTAGAATTTTGACCAAGGGTGTAATATTAAATATCTTGTCTTATTGAGACACCAGTCATCACACACAACACCATTTTCAAGTTTGTTTCCCACACTACTATTTCTCAGAATGGATGAACCATAAGTTGTGCCAGACCACCTCGCCACAACATTAATGAGACTCATTTTCACTTCACAAATAATTTGCAGATTAATAGAGTGGAAATGTTTTCTATTTACATAAGCAAATTCATTCTCCAAATGCCCCGTTATAGCAATGTGGGTGCAGTTCACCACTCCAATTACATTTGGAAAACCAGACATTGCTGTGAAATGCACTTTTAATGTTTGCCTGTTCAACCACAGTGTAAAGAAATCTTATATGTCTGGATGACAAGGGGATAATACCATCCCATACAGCTGACATGCCGTGACTTCGGGATGATTGTGAAATACTCGATTGGTCAGGCATTTCACAATGAAAATTTCCTATGGCTAAAAAAAACAAGAGTGAACAGAACCTGCAAAGGAGTAGGTAGAGTACAATTCCTTAAAGTCAGACTTTATAAAAGCGCCAGTTCAGAACACAGTGCCAAGAGGATAGCTCTTGGAAATCAAAATCAACTTAGAAGCCAGTGAGCATCAAGGGACAAGAAATCAGTATGATCTGTAAATACACACACTCTTCTAATTTTTCCATTTGCAGTGTCTTCTAACAACGTTAGCACCCATGGTAGTTAGAATAGTTTGGCCGTTCTGTGCACCATTATATTGTGTCACACACGAGCATGGGAGGCAGTTTAAGGACTTAACTGGGGGAAAAAAACTGCAGAGTCAAGGGTTGATGAACAGTACTAATGCTTTTTCACCTTCTCCCACAGACCACCAGAAGGAAAGCCCAGCTAAGACTTCACCCATTTCTGTTCTTCCATCATGCCTTCCCTACAGACCTTATTTCCTCCTGAGAGCCCACCCTTTCTGGTCCTACACCTATAAAGCTCAAACTCCCTCACTTTCCTAATTTGTGAATGTTGTGCCTCAGTCTGTTATCCATCCATCCATTATCCAACCTGCTATACCCTAACTACAGGGTCACAACAACTCAGTTTTCAGCAATTTTCAGTTGTGCTGCGATTATACATGGTGGATCCCCTGCAAACCTTTATTGTTCTTTCCCTGGTTTTTCCACAAATTATTACATAACGATTACAGTCAAGTGCTTTAAATTTATAAACAATATGCAATTAATCTCAGTGTATTTAATAAAGCCCACGTTAAGGATGCAAATCTAACAAAAAGAAAGGGAAACCACACAGAAACAGTGGCACCACTTTAACGCTGGTTGCCGTTTACAAAACTAAGCAGAAACGTTCATACACGTGGTGTGAGGCTGCCTTGAAAATGTGCATAGCGTTACACCAAGATTAGTTTTTATACATCTCGACATGATCGTGGAAATGGGTGTACACAACATTTTTATACATGAAGCCCCAGGTCTTCATCTCAGCTTTGAAAGTCTCCCTCCACTGCTGCTTCACAACGCCTCTACAATCTGCTATGTCATCTTGCTGCACATTTTTATCACCGGCCCTACTTCTCACAGTTCACTTGGGGTTGGTGGCAACTCAGTCTGACACACTTTCCCCCAGCTCCACGAGAGTGGTGCTCTGCTGGTGTCCACACACCCAGGCTAATTGACCTTAGCAGATGGATAAGGTGGAGCTGCAGACATGGCGGTCTCCCTCTTTGCATATTTATATCAGTGCCCCTGCCACTGATGATGTAACGCCAGCTCATGCCTAGGTGACTCATCCCTGGCTGATGCAACTTGTCAGCTCTGTTACAGTAGGTTATCCACCATATCCTAAACATTGTAATAGAGATGGAATAATTACCAGTCCAGAGGTGGCACCTCCTAATATTCTCTCTCTAAGGAAGTGGGTGCAAAACTGCAAGGTGAAGGCACAATACAGATTCCCACTGCCACTATGACCAAGTTTATTCAGAACACACCATATACTGCATCAAGGGACAGTAAGGATTTGAGCTACTATGTATGCACATAGGTGACAGGGTGCAGTGGCAGCAAGTGACCGGAGCAATATCTGTTCTGAACCCGAATGCACACCCTGATGAGGCAGCTCACACCCCAGATGTCCAACTAAACAGACCTGCTGCAGACAGTAAAAGACCTTATCATCTGGCAGATCTGCAGTATCTTCACTGTTTAGTCTTTCAGTGCACCCAGCACCAGACAGTGTGTAAGCTGTGTGTTTTCCTGCAGCAAATATGCTGGTGTTAAGCTGCACATCACATGACATTCACAAGCCAACCCTGCCTTACTTTGAAATTGGTAAGGAAAGTGACTCTGTCCTTCTTACAATGGCACTTGAAAGTCTTATTAAAAGCATGAACACCTTACTGAACAGAATACAGTGGCATGCAAAAGTCTGGGACCCCTCGCTTAAAATGTCCGTTAATGTGAATATATCAGTGAGTAGAAGATGAACTGATCACCAAAAGGCATACAATTAAAGATGAAATTTCTTTTCAGTGCTATTAAATTCAAGATTAGTTTGTTGTTTTTGTTTTGTTCAACTGTACAGCGAAAGAAAAAGTAGCACCCCAATATATTTGAGGTCTCAGATCTTCATTAGCTTGTTAGGATTATGGCTTGTTCACAGTAATGCAGACTACAAAGTTCTATACATTCTCAGACTCCTCAAACTTTGTCCCAACAATAAGCAGCCATGGGCTCCTCTAAGCAGCTGCCTAACACTCTGAAAAATAAAAGATTTGATGTTCACAAAGCGACAAAAGATAGCAAAGTGTTTTCAGTTAGCTGTTTTCTTAGTCTGTAATGTTATTAAGAAGTGGCAGTTGACAAGAACAGAGGAGGTCAAGTAGAGACGGTCAAGTTGAGGACTGGAAGACCAAGAAAACTTTTCATTGAATTGGTAGAAAGGCAAATAGAAACCCCTGTTTGACTGCAAAAGTCCTTCAGGAAAATGAAGTAGACTCTGGAGTGGTGGTGCCCTGTTCTACTGTGCAGCGACACCTCAACAAATGTAACCTTCATGGTAGAGTTGGCGGAAGAAAACCTTTAATGCATCCTAGCCCCAAACTTGAGCATCTACAGCTTGCAAATTAACATCTAAACAAGCCTGATGCATTTTGGAAAATACGTCCTGTGGATTGATGAAGTCAAAATAGAACAATTTAGCCACAATGTGCAACGGTATGTTTGGAGAAAAAAGAGGCCCGAATTCTATTGAAACAACACGTCTCCAACTATTAAACATGGTGGTGGATCAATAAGGCTCTGCCTTGTGTTGCAGCCAGTGACACAGGGAACATGTCATTGGTAGAGGGAAGAATGGATTCATATAAATACCAGCAAATTCTGGAAGCAAACATCACAACATCTATACATATAAAAGACAAAGCCCTCACTGACTCATCACTAATTCTCCCACTTTCCATATAGGTGGGAAGCTGAAATTTCGTATGCTCATTCCTTGCAGAGTACTTGCAAAATGTATGTAATTTTCATATCCTATTGCAACACCAAAGAGGGGGGGAGGAACAGGTGTACCCCCTAAACTGTATATATAGATAAGAGAAACCCCTCCTCACTATTTCCGCAACTTCCAATATACGTAGGAAGCCCAAATTTCCCATGCTCATCCTTTACACTGTACTTACAAATGTTAAGTATGTTTCATCTCGCACCGTACCCAGTAAAGAGCTTTCGAAAATAACATTGTCTTTTTGGCGGTTCTCACCATTATGCTTTAAGGAACTTTTGGGAACTGACCTCTTCTTATTTCCATTAACAGAGGATTTAAATCACAGCAGAGACGCACAAGGGCTGCCCCTGGTCCCCCTTCCTTTTTCCGCACGGCCGCTGTCCGCGCACCTACCACGTGGTTGGCTCCCTGTCTATATACATTAACGACATCCCGTGCTCATGTGCCTCCTCACTCACTTCCTTACTTTCCTCAGCAATTCATCGTGTTCACTGCTCTCTTCTTTACTCCACTGCTTCAAGCCTGTTCTTGTCCACCTTGCTTCACGTCTTCCTGCTGGTGACTCCTGCCTTTTCATTTAGTTTCTTCACACTCTTAAACCTCCAGGCATGCCTCCGCATACTCTACTTTTGAAGGTTGGCGCACCAATTATGTTACTACAAAACTTACAACCACCAAAACTTTGTAATGGCACCAGGCTTCAGATCAAATCTTTACACAAGAACCTCATTGAGGCAACTGTCTTCACCAGAACTGGCTCAGGGGAGACTGGATTTATTCCTCGCATCCCTCTCATACCCTCTGCCCTCCCATTCCAATTCAAACGCCTCCAATTTCCAGTAAGGGTCTGCTTCGCTATGACAATAAGTCACAGGGCCAGACTCTAAAAAAAGGTCTGCATTGACTTGACACGAGATGGCTTCTCACATGTCCGACTATACCTTGCATGTTCAACAGTAAGCTCAGCAGACAGCTTGGTCATTTTACAGCCCAAGGTCAAAACTACAAACGTCATTTACAAAGAAATCCTTACATCCTAAAAATGTGTATTTCTCATATACAACAGTTACAATCATAAATTAAACTTTTCACAATCATCAGATTCAATCTCAATACTAAAATAAGCCTATGACAATTACATTGGCAATCGTGTCATGTTATTTTTAAAATGTTTCCTTTTCTTTTTCGTAACTTCTTTAACACACTATTTCTCTGCTGCGAAGTGCGGGTATTTTACTAGTCTTTAAATAAGTTGAATTTAAAAAGAGGATGAGTCTTATAACAAGATAATGATCTGAAACAAACCTCCAAGTCTACAATAGAATACCTCAAGAGGTGCAAGCTGACGGTTTTGCCACGGCCCTCACAGTCCCTCAACCTAAACATCATTAAAAATCTGTCGGGAGATCACAAAAGAGCAGTGCATGCAAGATTGCCCAAGAATCTGGCAGAATTAGAAGCCATTTACAAGAACAAATGGGTGAAAATACCCCAAGTAAGAACTGAAAGACTCTTAGCTGTCCACAAAAAGCAATTACAAGCTGTGATACTTGACAAAGGGGTTCTTACGTACTGACCATGTCCGGTGCCCAAACATTTGCTTCAGGCCCTTTTCATTTGTCTGTTATTCTGTACCTTTGAATGATGGAAATAAAATGTAATCTTGCTTAAAATAATAAAGAAATGTGTCATCTTTAACTTGATTCCTTTTGGTGATCAGTTTATCTTCTCACTTAACTGTTCACAATAACAGACATTTTAAGTAAAGGGGTTCCAAATCCCTGCATACCAATGTAAGTATCAAATGTTACTTGAACTTCTTAAATTTTCAAGTGCATACAAATGAGTCAAACCTGGTAGTTTCTGGGCATGTAAGAGTTTGAACTCAAGCAGAAATGAGAGCCACTGAAGAGTTTTGGTATTTGCCTCACTATATTGTGCACCAGCATAACAAATATAAGCCTGTCTTTCATTGTTCATTTCAGCATGAAGGATTGGTGCTAAATAATCATTTATTGTCAGGGCCCACTCTACTCTTATCTTTGTTTGGAGTGCATCTCAGGTTTCATGAACATTCAGTGGCCATCTGTGGGGATATTTAAGTAAAGATCCATCAAGTTTGCCTTTTGATTGAGAACTGAGCCCTGCTCAGATTTGTTTGTAGAAATTGTAGCGGACGGCCAGGGCCCAGCCCGGGATGCCCCTTCGACACTTGGCATACTACTTCCCCCAGAACGCTTGGTGGCAGCCACCCTGGGTTGCATCGGGGCCACAGACATGGGAATTCGGAGCTCAGCCCTGTTGGGCTCTGTGGCCACCGCCAGGGGGAGCTGCACGGCTTCCTCTGCCCATGTGGCGGTGATGCAGCCACACCCGAAAGTGCAGCCGGATCTAGGTCATCAATCACCTGAAGCACTTCTGGGTGGTCTATAAGGGTGCCAGCAGCTACCATCCAAGAGTGAGAGTCGGGAGGAGGAGGACAACGCTTACTGGGAGGAGTGGTGGTGAAGACTGTATTTGCTTTGTAATTGGACATGTGTGCTTTGTGGGACTGTGTTAGGACTGAGGGACACGGGGAAGATGTGGCACCCAGCTGAAGAAAAATAGTGTTTATTTTTATGTGTGTCTCCGTTTCTGTCTTTGTGGGGTCCGGTGCCTATATAGTGCCTTTCTGTCACAAAATATAAATGGATGACAAACCACCAAAGGAATTGCTCTGCTTCAGATAACCAATGATTTTCTTATGGCAGCAGACTCTGGACAAACTAGCATGTAAATTCTGTTAGACCTCATGTCAAACTTGACAGTCCACTTTCCAAAATGGAGAACATGCTGTGTACTTTGGCACTGCCCTCCAGTGGGTCAAGTCCTATCTGACTGGTAGGTAAGAGTTTGTTAGTCTTGGCAACAGCAGATCCAGCTCAGCGCCAGTTACACAAGGAGTTCCTCCGTGCTTTGTCCTCGGCCTTCTGTTCTTCCGTCTATGTTTGCTTCCCCTTGGCTATATCATTCGTAGCTATGGACTGGGTTATCATTTTTATGTAGAAGATACTCAACTTTATCTCAATGTTAAATGCAAAACTTCATCAGGGCTTTTTCAGCTCACAACATCTCAGTGAAATTAAAATCTGGATAACAGAAGAAATCTTTTAAACTAAATTGTAACAAAACTGAACTCCTGCAATTCAGCACTAAAACACAACCCAAGAAAATTAGCTCCTTCTCAGTCACTCTTGATGATAATTTCATCAGACCTTCTAACGCAAGTAATCTTGGTGTCATTTTCAATTCCTCCCTTTCTTATTCGACCCACATAAACCACATCAGGAAATTTTATTACTTTCACCTCTGTAACATATCCTGTGTTCACTCATTCCCTCTCCTTTTCTAATTTTGAGAAACTTGTCCATGCTTTTATCACATCCCGCATTGATTATTGTAACTTCCTGCTGGCAGGTGTCCCTTCTAATCTGATATCACAGCTCTAGGTGATTCAACGATCTGCTGTAAGAGTCCTAACGCAGACCAGCAACAGCGAGCACATCATAGCCATCCTGCTTCGCCTCCACTGGCACCCTGTGTCTTACAGGATTAAATATAAAATTCTATTAATAACCTACAAAGCTTTAAATGGCCTCACACCAGACTACATCAGTGACCTTCTCTCTCTGCTCCTGTTTGCCCACTAAGCTCCTCTGATTCTGGCCATCTTGAGCTCGACACTAACTTGCACTCTATGGGTGACAGCAGGGCCTTCAGCTGTATAGCACCCAGACTTTGGAAAGACGTCCTGAAATTAATTAGATCAGCGGACTCCATTCATTCTTTTAAAAAACAACTTCAGACTCCTCTGTTCAGGAAGACGTCTACCTGAACCTGACATTCTGCCCCTTCTGTAAGTTTACCTCTCTGTCCAGATTCTCAGGATACTTTGTGTGTGTGTTTGTTTGTTATATCACAAATGATGTTATTAGGTTCAGGCATTTCTTTTAATATTGAACTCAGAATTTTACTCTGTTTTTTTTTTTCTTTTATTCTATTTTATGTTTTGTATTTCCTGTATCTGTTTATTGTTCTATAGAAAAAACTTTTGTATTCAATGTTACATATACCCTGCTGTTTAAAAAGCACCTTGAGCACGGGAAAGGCACTATATGAATAAAATGCATTATTATTATTATGAATTGCAGGTATGACCATTCGGCAGTATATGTAGTGCCACATTTGCACTGCAGAAACATGCCACAGGACCATAAAGAAAGTAAAAACATTTGACTGAGTTGACTCCATTAGCAGTGCTGACAAGTGCTAACAGAGTTTACTATCCAAGTCTACAGCCAAGCAATTCATTTTTAGATTAAGGAAGCTACTTGCTGAGGAAGTATTACAAATAAGACAGCGGGTTGGTAATTTTCCAGAAATGATTGAGGAGCTTCCTGCAGAAGTTAAATCAGAGAGCTAAGAATTATGGCTTTCTCAAGAGAAAGTAGAACCCCCCACCCAAGCATCCACACCTGCACTGCACTAGATTTGTAGTACACACTGTTTAGATTACAAACCTTGTGCTATTCGGTCTACCTCACCAACTATGAGACATTTATAAAGATATTGCTAGTCACTATACTGTAAAAAAATATCCAGTTAAATTTACAGTAAAAAACCGGTAGCTGTGGTTGCCAGAATTTCACTGTAAAAAATATGGTAATACAGTTTTCTGTAAAAATAGACAGTACAAAAGTGTACATGAAATTGCATTTAAAGTACATTAACGATGTAATCTGCTTAAAAGTACAGTGTGCATATTTTACAGTAAGACAGTCATAAAAATATACTTTAAAACTTCATGTTTTGCTGTAATATGTACATTATTTGACTGTTGTAACTATGACACAATTCCAGCATAAAGCATATGAAAACACTGTGCATTTGACAACTTAAAACTTTAGTTATTTACCATTATTCTTAACTATCATATCTACACTATTGTAATTATGTAATCATGAATGCAAACTATTTACAATTAAAAGAGTTTTGAGTTTTAATTTTTCAGACCTTTGGATTAAATAACCAGAAAATCTAGAAACGCAGAATGAATTTCATGATGATGTTGATGATCTTAAAAATACTCAGTTATCCACATGTTAACACATAGAAATTACTTGGCACATTCTAATAAAAACATATCAAACTCACTTATGTTATTTTGTACATTGACGAAAACATACAAACTGGGAAGTTACAGCTTGATGAATTAGGTTTGGGGTCAATTTAAAAGAGCTTGTCTGGAGTAAAAACCTGCAACATCACGGCGTCCCCGGGGCCGAGTCTGGGAAGCACCGAATCACTAAATTTGAAAGTGTCGCCCTCCTTTGTCCTAACGGGTCACCTCTCACATAAGCCTGCAATCCGACACCTCCTGCCGTCTAAAGCCGACCTTCACGAGGTTCTGGTAAACCAAACAGAGCGAACGTACGTACATATCAGCAGCAGGGCTGGCGTCGATGTGACGTCATCAAATGGCGACAAATAAACGGAGGTATACAAGTAGTAAACTTGAGCGCTAACAAGACGGGGATCTTCTTCCGGCGGAGTGAGCCGATTGTAAAGCATATCACATAGAGACAGAAAGTAAGTTGGCCGTGTTCTGGGGCGGATTTTATCTTCGGCGTCTGACAGTGCAACTACACGCGCCTTGAACAAAAGGTCAGTCTTTACCAAAGACTCTCCTCGTGTGCCGCCTGACTTGGCTTCTGTCTGTGGCTCACTTGTTTATTTCACCTTCTCTCGTTATATTATTGTTTATGTCCCTTGTTAATCTTTATTCTTTATCATCTATTCGACTGCCGAATTGTTTGACTTCGACGAGCGGGCGATTTCATACAGAACAAGCGCATCAGGCTCGGGGTTTCTTTTTTAATTTACGAGTTTAAACCCCCGGCATTGACACGCAGTCTGGTCAATGATACACTCGCGAAAGCAGTACGGCGGTAGAGGCTTTGTGTTCCAAATATCCGCCAAATAAATTCCAGATAGCACACAACCTCCTCATTTTACTAAGATCAGAAAGAAGATTGTAACAAACCGAGTTCTGCGTGTTTACGTTCATCCGTTAAAACAGCAGTGCAACTCAACCGGCAAGCTGTTTTACGATGACATGAATTCATTTTTGAGCAGAGATAATTTCATTACTTCACTTAAACAGGACGTCATTTTCCCATCGAGTTATTAGAGGTGTATGCGGATTATTCTAGTGGATTGACAGGAGTATTCGTGCGATCACGTTGTGTAAATAAGATAAGTGACGTAATGAATTTTCACTAAATGTTTTTCCTAAATGTTTAATATAAACATTGATATAACTAATTCCAGGTCTTAAACAGTCGGAATTATTTATTCATGTAGTTAGTACGTACTCAGGATTAAAAAGAAAAAACATAACCATTTGGCCTTAAATACTAATGAAAGTTAAATAAATTAAAATTGATTAAAAGTTGAAAGGCATTAACAAAGGAATAGAAATAGATTCATTTTTTTTTCTTTTGTTTGGAATGCAGACTTTTTACAGTAGTTGAGTAACTTTATAAATCATTCCATACAGACAATATAAATCACGAGTTCCCAAATTGGTCGATATCGACCCCCTAGGTCGATCTGAACTTTCTAGGGGTCGACAGTTTCAATAAAAAGATTTGGGGGTCGACGACAGCAAAAATACTAGTAAAATACTTACTAGTGCTATTTGTTTGTTACTTCAGAATATCTATGATTCCAATAGGTACCTATAATTAAGAAGTAAAATAATTTAAAAAAACACTTCATCACATACCAAACTTGCGAACGAAAAGGTAAAATGTGTCATTAAAAAAGAGTGACAAGTAAGAATGCATGAAAATACATGTGGCACAAACATGTCTGTGCATTGTCTTATCGAACGTAACAAAGCAAGTGCGGACATGAAAAACCGTTGCATGTCCGCAGTTGCTCGCAGTGGGACGAGACGACGGATATTCGATATTAGCAGAATCTCTCAGTCTTGTACGGTCATGCTTTCATAAAACACTAGAAATGATGTGACATGTACTTATTTGTGATTTGAACTTTGAATACAATTATTTATTGAGGAGCAGTGCTACGAAAAAGAAAATCAGAGGACACAGTTTATTCGAGTTTGAAGAAAAATCTGTTTCAAGTAAGTACACACTTTATTTTTTTTATCACAGGGGTTGTCGAAATTGTTAATAAAAGTTTATTTATTCAGATAATATGACTGAACCAAAAAAGAAATGCAGACAGTACAGCTTGGTCTATTTATACTTGTTCTGAATTTACATATTTATTTCATAAAAGTCAAAAATGTAAAAAAAAAATTCTGCTCGTATTTGCTTTAATTTTCGTTAGTGCAGGTTTCGATATTAAATGTTGCAGAAAATAATGCCATATTCTGTAGTCCTTTTATCTTTTTCAATCATTAATTACAAGTGATTAAAATGAAAAGTTTGATATCTAGTGAAATATTTAATATCGAGTACTGTACAATTTGAGTAAGTAAAGTAAACGACTAGGGGGTCGGCGGTTTTAAAAGTTTTTGGTAAAGGGGTCTGCGGCCGAAAAAAGTTTGGGAACTCTTGATTTAGTGTCTGAAATGTGCACATGCATTTATCATTCATAGCCGTGAGCTCACTCTTGAAAACTAACCGTGCTTCAGTCTATAATGTTTAAATCATTGTGTTCTGGAACTCAAAATATCTGCACACAATTTGCAGAACAGCCTGAAAACAGTTATTTTTGTGGGTACCTTTAAGGGACTATTGTTATGACATTAACAATATGGAAAATTAAACAGACTTTGGTTTTGAAATGTACTGTTACTTTGAAATGCATTAAATTTAATGACATTATCAAACTTTCACTGAAACACTGGCAGCTGGTTACCACTTCAGTGAATAAAAGCCGACGCTTTTTTATTTTTAAAACATTTTTTTTGCAATGTTTTCAACTGTACCTTACTAAAATGCAAAAACTATTGAAATAAATTCACTACAGCATTCAGGCCATACCTTAAAACAGCATTACTTATGTAACAGCCAAACCCCCGTTTCATCCATCCATCCATCCATTCTCTTCCGCTTATCCGAGGTCGGGTCGCGGGGGCAGCAGCTTAAGCAGAGAGGCCCAGACTTCCCTCTCCCGGCCACCACTTCCAGCTCTTCCGGGAGAATCCCAAAGGCGTTCCCAGGCCAGCCGGGAGACATAGTCCCTCCAGCG
The DNA here is from genome assembly GCF_016835505.1 of Polypterus senegalus. Classification (NCBI taxonomy): domain Eukaryota; kingdom Metazoa; phylum Chordata; class Cladistia; order Polypteriformes; family Polypteridae; genus Polypterus; species Polypterus senegalus. Next base: position 168,604,581 of record NC_053161.1, on the reverse strand, counting down.
TGTTCTGGGTCTTCCCCGGGGCCTCCTCCCGGTTGGACGTGCCCGGAACACCTCACCAGGGAGGCGTCCAGGAGGCATCCTGATCAGATGCCCGAGCCACCTCATCTGACTCCTCTCAATGCGGAGGAGCAGCGGCTCTACTCTGAGCCCCTCCCGGATGACTGAGCTTCTCACCCTATCTTTAAGGGAAAGCCCAGACACCCTGCAGAGGAAACTCATTTCAGCGCTTGTATTCGCGATCTCGTTCTTTCGGTCACTACCCATAGCTCATGACCATAGGTGAGGGTAGGAAGGTAGATCGACTGGTAAATTGAGAGCTTTGCCTTACGGCTCAGCTCCTCTTTCACCACGACAGACCGATGCAGAGCCCGCATCACTGCGGATGCTGCACCGATCCGCCTGTCGATCTCACGCTCCATTCTTCCCTCACTCGTGAACAAGACCCCGAAATACTTGAACTCTTCCACTTGGGGCAGGATCTCTCCCCAACCCTGAGAGGGCACTCCACCCTTTTCGGCTGAGGACCATGCTCGGATTTGGAGGTGCTGATTCTCATCCCAGCCGCTTCACACTCAGCTGCGAACCGATCCAGAGAGAGCTGAAGATCACGGCCTGATGAAGCAAACAGGACAACATCATCTGCAAAAGCAGTGACCCAATCCTGAGTCCACCAAACCGACCCCTTCAACACCCTGGTTGCGCCTAGAAATTCTGTCCATAAAAGTTATGAACAGAATCGGTGACAAAGGGCAGCCCTGGCGGAGTCCAACTCTCACTGGAAACGGGCTCGACTTACTGCCGCAATGCGGACCAAGCTCTGACACCGGTTGTACAGAGACCGAACAGCTCTTATCAGGGGTCCGTACCCCATACTCGAGCACCCCCACAGGATTCCCGAGGGACACGGTCAATGCCTTTTCCAAGTCCACAAAACACATGTAGACCGGTCGGGCAAACTCCCATGCACCCTCCAGGACTCTGCTAAGGGTGAAGAGCTGGTCCACTGTTCCGCGACCAGGACTAAAACCACACTGTTCCTCCTGAATCCGAGGTTCACTATCCACGGACCCTCCTCTCCAGAACCCCGAATAGACTTTTCCAGGGAGGCTGAGGAGTGTGATCCCTCTATAGTTGGAACACACCCTCCGTCCCCTTTTAAAGAGGGGACCACCACCCCGGTCTGCCAATCCAGAGGCACTGTCCCGATGTCCATGCGATGTTGCAGAGACGTGTCAACCAAGACAGTCCTACAACATCCAGAGCCTTAAGGAACTCCGGTATCTCATCCACCCCGGGCCCTGCCACCAAGGAGTTTTTGACCACCTCGGTGACTTCAGTCCCAGAGATGGGAGAGCCCACCTCAGAGTCCCCAGGCTCTGCTTCCTCATTGGAAGGCATGTTAGTGGGATTGAGGAGGTCTTGAAGTACTCCTCCCACCGACCCACAACGTCCGAGGTCAGCAGCGCACCATCCCCACTATATACGGTGTTGACACTGCACTGCTTCCCTCCTGAGACGCCGGACGGTGGACCAGAATCTCCTCGAAGCCGTCCAAAGTCGTTCTCCATGGCCTCTCAAACTCCTCCCATGCCCGAAGTTTTGCCTCAGCAACAACCGGCCGTTCCGCTTGGCCTGCCGGTACCTATCAGCTGCCTCCAGAGACCCACAGGACAAAAAGTCCTATAGGACTCCTTCTTCAGCTTGACGGCATCCCTCACGCCGGTGTCCACCAACGGGTTCGGGATTGCCGCCACGACAGGCACCACCACCTTGCGGCCACAGCTCCGTCAGCCGCCTCAACAATAGAGGCACGGAACATGGCCCATTCGACTCAATGTCCCCACCTCCCTCGGGGCGTGGTTGAAGTTCTGCCGGAGGTGGGAGTTGAAGCTACTTCTGACAGGGGACTCTGCCAGCTTCCCAGCAGACCCTCACAACACGCTTGGGCCTACCAGGTCTGACCGGCATCTTCCCCACCATCGAAGCCAACTCACCACCAGGTGGTGATCAGTTGACAGCTCCGCCCCTCTCTTCACCCGAGTGTCCAAGACATATGGCCGCAAGTCCGGCGACACGACCACAAAGTCGATCATCGACCTGAGGCCTAGGGTGTCCTGGTGCCAAGTGCACATATGAACACCCTTATGCTTGAACATGGTGTTCGTATGGACAATCCGTGGCGAGCACAGAAGTCCAATAACAAAACACCGCCGGGTTCAGATCGGGGCCATTCCTCCCAATCACGCCCTTCCAGGTCTCACTGTCATTGCCCACGTGAGCATTGAAGTCTCCCAGCAAAGCGAGGGAATCCCCAGAAGGTATGCCCTCTAGCAACCCTCCAGAGACTCCAAAAGGGTGGATACTCCAAACTGCTGTTCGCGCGATACGCACAAACAACAGTCAGGACCCTTCCCCACCCGGCGGAGGGAGGCCACCCTCTCGCCCACCGGGTAAACCCCAATGCACAGGCTCCAAGTCGGGGGCAATAAGTATGCCCACACCTGCTCGGCGCCTCTCACCGGGGGCAACTCCAGAGTGGTAGAGAGTCCAGCCCCTCTCAAGGAGATTGGTTCCAGAGTCCAAGCTGTGTGTCGAGGTGAGTCCGACTATATCTAGCCGAACCTCTCACCTCAAGCACTAGCTCAGGCTCCTTCCCCTTCAGAGAGGTGACATTCCACGTCCCAAGAGCCAGTTTCTGTAGCCGAGGATCAGACCGCCAAGGTCCCCGCCTTCGGCCACCACCCAACTCACATTGCACCCAACCTCCTTGGCCCCTCCCATAGGTGGTGAGCCCACCGTTTCAAATCTTAAATTCGTCACATAATCCAAGGTCGGCAGGATGCGCTTTAGTACTTCGTATCGGCTCTTCTCACATCGCACACTCCACACTTCCAACACGTTAAAAAAAAGCCCCTTCAACGAGCTTTCGCACTGCCAAGTACGACACCCCCATTGCGAAGCCAGTGATCCACTTCCATCCAACGCATACTTAAAAAGTAATCACTAAAAATACGCGCTGAAAGTCACAGCGTGTTGCCCGTAATAAATTACTTATCGATAAGCATAAAGAAACTTTGCACTACTAGTTACATTAGCGTTAAAGTGTCAGAGTAATTTAGCAACACATAAGAGCCTGTTGGTTCTTAATCCACACTTCTTCAGTTTGTACTTTTTCTGCCACAGTAATAACATGGAGCTACTGCAATGACAGACACCTAAATTCTATTTTACACTCTGGAGTGACTGTACTCATACATATCAACAAACTTAAAAGACTATATATTTTTTTTTAGCTTACATTAAATATTTTCCGTTAATTAGGAAAACTTCTTGCTCGTCTATCCCGCGTTGCAATGACGCAGACACGTTAAATGATGTTGGGAGGCTTGATACTGACGTGTCGAACTTTCTAAGCGCTGATAATGGAAGCGCTGCTGCGAGGCTTGTTTCTATGATGTGCTCATCACGTGATATCGATGCGCGCTAGTGCCGTGACGTCATTGCCATTTCCGCAGTCAGAAGCCCCATTGGCCAGTGCGTTCGCCGATATTCTTTGGCTGACAAAATATAGCAGTGGCCCTCCTCCATCCAACAGAGAGAAGCTGCAGACTACAGTATCCAGGGGTCCTCAATCACGGTCCTGGAGAGCCGCAGTGGCTGCAGGTTTTTGCTCCAACCCATTGGCTTAATAAAACGCACTTATTGCTAAAGTAACACTTCTGCTTCACTTTAGTGATTTTGAGCCCTTATTGCTTTATTTTGTCTTAAACAGCTATTTTAATTGCTCCTTATTATCAATAACATGCAAATGACAAGAGAGAGCAGCATTTCTCCATTTAGCTTATTTACATTTACACCTGTGTGTATTTATCTGCACTATTAGGTTTAATTAAATACTTGGAAGAAAAATGAAGAGAAAAAAGTGAAGGACTGAGAATTACTCGTCCATTTTAGCCTTCAAATCATTTGCACTATTAGAAAGGGAAAGAAAATCTAGGATATGAGAATGACCTGACATAGCATAGTTAATTTAATTTCATAGCTTGTTAGTGCTATTGGCAAGAATTGCTTTCTAATTAAGCAACCAGGTCAGAACAAAAACCTGCAGCCACTGCTGCTCTCCAGGACTGGGATTGAGGACCCCTGGATAGGCATATATAGATAGACGCCGCATTCACTGTGTTGCCCAGTCGACAGGATACGTCAGCGCATCCTCCCTTTTGCGAATGGCAAAAGTGCCATTTAAACTAATACAGGTAGACGTGGAGTTTTGATTAAAAAATAATAATTATTATTATTATTAAATAATTCCTCCCATATAAGTAGCAGTTCTCGGACTGCCGTCTTCTATCTCCATTTCTAAAGGTCCTGTTCCTATGCAACACAATACTGAAGTATTGGTTAATGCCCGAGTCACCTCACATATAGATTACTGTAATGCTGTTCTATCTGGCATCCCACAAAAACTTATCCATCGCTTACAACTTCTTCAAAATTCTGCTGCCAGGATAATAACCTGCTGTTCTAAATCCACTGAACATATTACAGTACACATATTCTCTCACAACTTCACTGGCTCCCTGTTCACTACTGAATACAATACAAAATACTGCTCTGGGGCCTAATGTATAACGCCGTGCGTAGAACTCGCACTATAACATAGCGTAAGCACAAAAGCCGAAATGTGTTTACGCACAGAAAAATCCAGATGCAGGAATCTGTGCGCATCTAACTTCCACGCTCTTCCGCTACATAAATCCCGATCAGCGTGAAAACTAACGCCGTGCACGCATTATGTAACGCCCCAAATCCTCCCAGAATTACGCCTATTTGAATATGCAAATCAATATAAATCGCCCTTAAGCGCAGCCTTCTGTGAAAAGACAATGGGAAAAGCACAGGGGGAAACATAAGAATTTCAGCGAATACCAAGTGGAGGCAAATGAAAAACATACTATTTGTTCAAATAAACTGTGGTATAATCAACAAAATGAAGTTGATCGAGTGACATAGCGTGTTGGAGAAACTTGAAAGCTCACATTCACAAAATCGCACAGTGCCGGAAATAAAAAGAAGTCACATATCAAAGTCGCGTGAAAAGCCGAGTTGTAAGCCCACTGTCTGAGTGTCATATGAAAGCTTATTAGGGTACAGAGAAAAAAGGCACACAGTGAGGAAAAAGCACGAAATGTCAACTTCAATCTCGACATTTCCACTTTAATCACGTAGTTTTTTTGTCATTAAAATAGAACATCATAAACTTCATCTTAAAATCATTTAATTAACCAGTTTCTCAAATCACATCGTAATTAAAGTAGCACGTTAAATGTTTTGTTTTGTATTTGATTTTCTATGTGCTCTATGTGTGTGAATCACTACTTGCTTTTTAAACCGGCTCTCTTCCTCCAACTGGACACAGAGTCCATTACATTCGTGATATTACAGCTCTCTGAATAACTAAAATACTGAGATGTATACGTGATATCATTTTCATGATGATAGGAGTTAAAGCACGTTATTAAGCATGTGTTTCACTTCGATGAAATAATTTATTGCAGCAGTACAATCAGGGGCGGCTCTAGGCTTGTGGTGGCACTGGGCAGAGGAAGAATCGGTGGCTCCTTCGCCCGCCTGTCAGTAAGGTAACTTATGCACAGTGGATGGCTACGTCCTTTGCGGATACTGCATAGCCGCCTCGTGCTCATGACACAAACATTTAACTTTTGCCGAAATTTGGCGCTGTGTTTTTAGCTGTGTTGTTATTCTGTTTTATATTCAATATATATTGGCGTAGCCATCACTGCAGTCAGTGCTTTTCTTTCCCCAAGTAACCGATCGCCATACAATCAGCTCTGTAATAGACGTTAGGCCATCTCTAAGCTTAGCGCCGATTCTTCAAAACGTTTAAAGAACATTGAAATATCTTCGTAGTACATGTTTAATTATTCTATCCTTAACGACACTCCCAGTGAAGAATATAGATTATTTAAATGAAGTTAAAGTTTTATCTGTATAATTTAATAAACATATTTTGCTGAATTTCACCTTATAAATGATATCGTTTCTGTTTCTGAACCGCGAGGTCCGTACAGGAAAGGCTTTAAAACATTTTGCAGTGGCTGAGACAGCGTGTGCTTGAAGCTGTATACCGATAATTCTCTTTCCGATCAGCTGCTGCTGTGATTCACACTCAGATACAGTGATATAAATACTCTGAGTGGTGCAGTGAGAGAAATATTGAAAAAGATGATCCGCTGTGGCAACTCCTAACAAGAGGACCTGAAAGAAGAAGAAGAAGAAGAAGTGAGAGTAACAACATTAAAGCAGTTATGGTATTTGGAATACTATGGCTGTTCCCTCTACCATTATATTGTTACAAGTTAATTACAATCAGATGCATTACACTAATAAACAATATGCGGTTAGTTTCGGTGTATTTATAAAGCCGCGTCAGGAAAATAAGGTGTAACCACACAGGAACAGTAGCACTGCTTTGACGCTGGGTGCCGCCAGTCTTCAAAACCCAGCGGAGAACTTGCGTACGACAAGGTATGAGGTACCGTGGAAAAGTGCGTGGATTTACGCCAAGTGTAGGTTTTATACATCGCGAATTGAACGTGGAAAAGTTTTTACGCAACGTTTCTGTGCGTACGCACCGTTTATACATGAGGCCCCTGGACATTTAAAATGATCTTTTAAATGACCTTTAGAATGATCTTCAACTTGGGAATCCTCTTCCCTCTCGTATACGTCAGCTTGATTCAATAACACATCTTTATCCATTACTTAACTCCACAGCAGTGCCACTCGCAATATGGTGGCGACATTGACGTACGATGCTGCTGGTCATGCAGTAATTCCATGTCTATGCTGCAGACTGAGATACCTCTGAAGTTAGACACGGAACGCCCACCATATCACGGAACACCCTTCGCGGTAGTCATGCACTTCATGTAATGACGCAATTATCGTAACTCCCTCTCCCAACGTCATTCGCATCATGCCCTCTGCTAAACAGTATTGACAGGCTCGTTGCACAGTAAACAAATTACAACAGTTTCTGTTTGGACAAACAAATGACTTCCAGTCTCACACTTAGACTATCCAACCATTCTAAGCATTTTGCTGATATAAAGAAGTTTGTTGTTTTACTATTTTGAATGGTTGTTCATTACGTTTTCTCTGGACCCGTTACATTGTAGTAAAAGTAAATCTTATTAGCATTTAGTGTTTCAAACAGAGTGTACCTCATGAAACTCATACCTATAGAGATTTTCAATCTATAAATTTATTTCGTATTTCAACTAGCAGATTATAAACGCGTGAAACTATATTAAGCTTAATTAATTTTTAAAAGGGTTGCAAAAACAGTGCTACATATAAAATTGGTTTTAAAATTGTCAGTTAAACATTTTAGGAAACAGTCAGTCATTTATTTATTGATTTCATCCATCAATGTTTTCATTACTAAAAGCTGTTTGTGTGAAATACTGTGTGTCATTTCCATATCAATTGAACGGTATGTGACAGCCAAGAAATTTTACATTTTTAAATACCTTTTGAGTTTGAGACAATCGTGATTGTTCTTAAACCTTTGTTGTGCAACATTTAAGTAGATCGCAAAGGCCCAGCTTAGATCAACATAAAAACAAACTGTCTTTGAGTCATCGTCTTTTTTATCTTTAATAAATATCAAATACTATTAACACTACTACTTATAATAATAATAAAGAGTTGGTCGGTTGCAGTTTGCATTCAGCAGGGAATCATCCCAAGGTGATCTCATCATTAAACATACAGTATTTATTGTCTTGTGCATACAGTAGATTTATATTGTTACTTACATGTCTCTCCAGAACAGTGATAACATAATAAAGCACAAATATACATAGAATACAATATACAGTATATATATATATATATATAATTCACTAAGGCAAGACAACTATGAAAAGCACACCAACTCCAAGACCATTGGATACGACGACAACTCGCAGGGCTACGCCCACCAACTCGGAAGCGACGACACAGAAATAATGGCATCATTTATGTTCGTCTGTCGTAGAGGCCACATGCAGTGCAGGTCAGGTTAATGTCATGTACCTCCGAGCTACGTTGACTGTTCACAGAGGCATGTTTCTCGCGGAGGTGAATCGCCATATGCAGCGTGTGAAGCGGTTTGCGAGGGGTATCCCATGGGATCCTTAAAACAATCCTTTCAAACTGAGGTTAAAGCATAATGAAGGAATCAGTCTTTAAAAACCAATAAGCCCTGTGCATCTGTTTCATTACCGTCTCACCTGCTTCACCAATGCAGGCCCTGCAACAGTCGAGACGCTCTCTCAGCAGCTGACCTTCTCTGTGCCTGACTGGTTCACACAGAGGCAGCGCAAGAGAAAGCCGCGCCAGAGACAGACAGAGGCACACACACAGGCAGCTGGTGGGCTCTCCGTGAGTTTCTCTTGCGAGCGGACACATGACCAGGCGGTGTGTATGCTTCGAGAACGAGGCTGGACGCGGCTTACGACCGGGCACATGAGCAGGCAGTGTGTATGCTTCGAGTGCGAGGGTGGACGCGACAGGACCATCTAGGAAATATCATGTCGCGGATGTGATTCGCTGTATGCAGTGTGTAAAACAGTTTGTTTGTCGCGGATGTGATTCGCTGTATGCAGCGTGTAGAATAGTTTGCGAGGGGTGTCCCTGTGTCTTTCCAGAAGTGTTCAACCATCAATAAATGATTATGCGGCGTTTGTTATGCCGCGGGTTCACTATTGTGTTGTATTTTGCTCTCTCCAGAGTTCCATCTTTTCATTCACTTACTGTTGTATTCTCACACTAACCTGTTTTAGACAACCATGTCTTTCCAGAAGTGTTTACCATTCAATAAATAATTATGCATGAGACTGAGCGTGTGTCTAGGCGTGGGTAAGCCGTTGAACCCCATTCGGGCTGCAAACCGTGGAATTGCCACTAAGTGCGACTCATACGCTCCCACTGTTTTCGTCCCTACACTTTGTAAAAGTTGACTGTTAATAGAGGCATGTTTCTCGCGGAGGTGAATCGCCATATGCGGCGTGTAAAACTGTTTGCGAGGGGTATCCCATGGGATCATTAAAACATTCCTTTAAAACAGAGGTTAAAACACAATGAAGTGAGCAGTCTTTAAAAAACGAGTTTTCGGTTACGACGCACGACCGCGTGCAGCCTAGCAAAGTGTTGTACACGCTACATACAGCAATTCGCATCCGCGACAAACATGCGTCTTCTTAGATGCTCCTGCACTTTGTACACACCCCCTTCCCACCTCGCTACGCTGCACGGACGATTGTGTGTTGGTTCGTTCCGTGCATTGTTACAATGTTGCTTTTCTTGCTGATTTATTACATTACCGATTTTGCAAATGTTAAATTTTCACCCTGTGCTTAAAAATTATTAAAAAAACCGGCCTGATTATGCGGCGTATGGTACACCGCGGGTTGGCTAGTAGATATATATTCAGTTATATTTGAAATATTTATACATAATCTATTTCTTACAATGTGTGTAATTACGATTGGCTCTTCAGTAACTTCACAACTAAAAAAACCTTCTCTGAAGCAATACTGAAGGCCACTGGTTCTTTATTATTTGCCAGAAGGCAGGAGCAAGAAAAACAGCTGTGCAGAATGGCTGAGTGTGGAATAATCTTAGCAGAATGTCTTTTAGATACCCTGCCTGGTTAGAAGGCAACTGGTTGCCAGTAATATTTTCTGGCTTTCACCAACCTCTGCAGTGACCCAAGCATGTGTGCCCTACTAGGATGTGATGCCACCAGTGAAGATGGACTCCAGACAGAACCTGTGAGACATCTCAGGAAGACATTGGTGAACTTGGCAATAAACAAGATGTGCTGTTCCCTCCTCAATTAATCAATGATTAAAGGCCAGATTGTCCTGGGACCACTGAGTCAAGCAGGTAGACCTCTTGTCTGCAAGCAATTTAATCATTGTTGGTGGCCAGGCCTATGACCGTGATGTCAGTAGCATTTTTAATGATGGAGCTGGTGTGGTGTCCGGACACACAGTCACACTGGGGGATTGATGCTGGTTATCTGCAAAGCTGAGGTCTGTTTGCTATGAAGTCCAAAATCCAAGTCTCTTGGCACAACAGTGTTGAATGCTAAGCTATTGTCTATAGACATGCCTCTGTAAGAGCAGTTTTTACATTATCCAGATGTGTAGATGATATGGAGTACAAGACTTAACTGCTGTACCAGTATGCATCATGGAGATGATGAAGGTGAGCAAAGTTTTGTAATAAGTTAAAGAAGTCTGAGTGAGTGTAGTTAGTTATAAAATTAGTTATCACATACAACACACAGACTGTTATGGACATGAAAAGGATGAATAAACAGATAAGCACATTTTACACATTACAAGAGATGTAAATCATGAAACACACATATATTCCCTCTCTCTTATATATACCTACATACACACACACACACACACACACACACAAACACATATACTGTAGTATACATATTAATAATCGTGATTTGTAACATGGCATTGTTTCATACAGTGGTTCTCCTATTCACTCCCAGGAGCTGCAGATTTTTGTCGCAGCGAATTTTTGCTTTTAATTAGACTCCCATCTTGAACTTGCAAGCCAACAGTATAGGTCTTGAAAGTTAAAGTGATGTATCAAAACACAAAGCTCATTGTTTTAACTACCACATAGGGGAGTGTAACCTGTGGGGGGGCATTATAGTACCCAAACCCTGGACACAACCACACATACAAGTTCCAAGTTCAAATATGAATATATTTAAAAAAAATAAAACACACAATCCCAGTCAGGACACCCATCCGTGTCCTCCATCCACTATATGGGTGTTTTGAGTAGACAAGGAACTACTGAACCAGGTCAGAGAGCCAGTCCATCCCCACCTTTCTTTACAATGGAAATTTTGATGGTTGACAAAATGAAAACAAAACATAACAACCTAATTGGTAAAACAGCAGCAACTGATGGGAATTTTTTTTTTTTACCCCGTATTTCATCAAGATATGAGAGCATATCCTTCATGCAGTCAGAAGTAAATAACCAGGAGGACATGACTTCTTCAATATCTTCATCGTCTCCCCTTTCGTCTATTTTCCAATTGTGTGTGTTACTTCATCCTTGTCCATATCCAGAGTTCTGTCCCAACAAGTCGGTCACAAGCAGTCAGGATGTTTTTGATGAATGAAGACTTTTTTTTGGTGAAAAAGAAAACAATAGAGTGTGAAGTATTTTATTAGGAATACCAACACATTATCACCACGTTCACTCAAACTACAGTCAAATTGGTTTATGAACACACCGATATGACCACAGCTTGTCATTGGAATCCTTAGCTCGATTGATTTCTCTGGCTTTTTGCCTCTGCTGTACTCCCTGTATTCATGAGGTGGAGTAAAAAAGAAAAAATAAACTCCAGTGTACAACCAAAGCAGTTAATCTTCAAGGGAATGTCATGTCTAGTTAGAAACCATTCAGAAAGTGCACAAATAATTTGAAAGCTCTGAAGTGAAAAAAGCATCCATATTTATTTACTAACGCATTGCTGTAAGACCCTTTTCAATTCAATCTGTACGTCTACAGGAATTGTACTTAAGTGAGTACCTAGAAGACAAAAATAGTCCAATTTCCACAATATAGTCACTTGTGAAGGCCAAATTCTTCCATCCATCCATTTTCCAACCCGCTGAATCCGAACACAGGGTCACGGGGGTCTGCTGGAGCCAATCCCAGCCAACACAGGGCACAAGGCAGGAACCAATCCTGGGCAGGGTGCCAACCCACCGCAGGAAGGCCAAATTTATCATTTCAAATAATATGTAGTTTAATTGTTCCCAATTTAGTAAGTATACTTTAAAAAAAACACTAAAACATTCTCCTAAACATATTGCAATAGAAATGCTACATGTAAAAAATTATACATAATTTAAAGTGTTTACCTGAAGTAAACAATCACTCTATTCTAGACTGATTGATGACTGAATGATATCGAAAAGGAAAAAGAGAATCCTTACCTTTAAGGCATATGCTGTGTTTGAGCTGTAAGAATCATTTCACTACACACAGTACCTGACAGACCTGTGCCTTTGTGCAGAACGCAAATTTTCCATGCTACAAGGCACAGCAATACAGATTATTAAATATATATTTCTGCAAATCAATTATGTAGCATTGAATTCATTATGTAGTATGAAATATAGAGTGCAGGCAGGGTGGAATGGATGGAGAAGAGTATCGGGAGCAATTTATGACAGACGGGTATCAGGAAGAGAGAAAGGGAGAGTCTACAGGATGGTAGTGAGACCAGCTATGTTATATGGCACAGGAGACAGAGCTGGAGGTGGCAGAGTTAAAGATGCTAAGGTTTGCATTCGGTGTGACGAGGATGGATAGGATTAGAAATGAGGACATTAGAGAGTCAGCTCAAGTTGGATGGTTGGGAGACAAAGTCAGAAAGGCAAGATTGCGTTGGTTTGGACATGTGCAGAGGAGAGATGCTGGGTATATTGGGAGAAGGACGCCAGGGAAGAGGAAACGAGGAAGGCCTAAGAGAAGGTTTATGGATGTGGTGAGAGAGGACATGCAGGTGATGAGTGTAACAAAACAAGATGCAGAGGACAGAAAGATATGGAAGAAGATGATCCAATGTGACAACCCCTAACAGGAGCAACTGAAAGAAGAAGAAAAAGACAATTTGCTACCAACAGCACATAACCATAAATATGCTGACCTGCAAATTCAGTTAATGCTACCTAATGCCACAAATGAAACTGATCTTTGAAGAACAAGGAAAACAGTTAAAAAATTACACTCCACAAAAGGAAGCCTATGAAGCCATTGATTGCCTAAGATTTTAAGAACAGTAAGCTAAATTTGATACTATTCATTGTACTGGCAGAAATAATTCAGTCAACATTTTCAAAAATACATGCATTTCATATAAAAGTTTGGGTATTTATAGGTGAAAACACTTGACTTTCTACTGTATTCAAGTTCAATAGTCTCATACTACATTATACTTTCACAAAATATATTTTACATTATGACATATTGGTTAAGGATATACAATATCAAGCCCTTGGGAAATGTGTGAGTGAGTGAGAAAAGGAGAAAAAGGCTGCATGTGCTGCACTATCGGAAAAGAAGGAGCAGAGAGAGAAAGGTCCTTGCTGTTTCTTATCTTGTCTGGAATTACTGGAAGCAGAAATAATTGCCATTTAATAAATCAGTCAGAGCACACACACGCCCAAATTTTTAAGACCACTGTTCTTTGCCCCCGTAATGCCATTGACACAACACAGGACTGAAGAAAGACACAAGTCAGTGAAGGCCTCACTGGAGACCTGCTGTGTGACCTGTTGGTCAAAGACTTTTTGTGAAGCTCTAATATACACTCACCTAAAGGATTATTAGGACCACCATACTAATACGGTGTTTGACTCCCTTTCGCCTTCAGAACTGCCTTAATTCTACGTGGCATTGATTCAACAAGGTGCTGAAAGCATTCTTTAGAAATGTTGGCCCATATTGATAGGATAGCATCTTGCAGTTGATGGAGATTTGTGGGATGCACATCCAGGGCACGAAGCTCCCGTTCCACCACATCCCAAAGATGCTCTATTGGGTTGAGATCTGGTGACTGTGGGGGCCATTTTAGTACAGTGAACTCATTGTCATGTTCAAGAAACCAATTTGAAATGATTCGAGCTTTCTGACATGGTGCATTATCCTGCTGGAAGTAGCCATCAGAGGATGGGTCCATGGTGGTCATGAAGGGATGGACATGGTCAGAAACAATGCTCAGGTAGCCCGTGGCATTTAAACGATGCCCAATTGGCACTAAGGGGCCTAAAGTGTGCCAAGAAAACATTCCCCACACCATTACACCACCACCACCACCAGCCTGCACAGTGGTAACAAGGCATGATGGATCCATGTTCTCATTCTGTTTACGCCAAATTCGGACTCTACCATTTGAATGTCTCAAAAGAAATCGAGACTTATCAGACCAGGAAACATTTTTCCAGTCTTCAACTGTCCAATTTTGGTGAGCTTGTGCAAATTGTAGCCTCTTTTTCCTATTTGTAGTAGAGATGAGTGGTACCCGGTGGGGTTTTCTGCTGTTGTAGCCCATCCGCCTCAAGGTTGTGCGTGTTGTGGCTTCACAAATGCTTTGCTGCATATCTCGGTTGTAACGAGTGGTTATTTCAGTCAAAGTTGCTCTTCTATCACCTTGAATCAGTCGGCCCATTCTCCTCTGACCTCTAGCATCAACAAGGCATTTTCGCCCACAGGACTGCCGCATACTGGATGTTTTTCCCTTTTCACACCATTCTTTGTAAACCCTAGAAATGGTTGTGCGTGAAAATCCCAGTAACTGAGCAGATTGTGAAATACTCAGACCGGCCCGTCTGGCACCAACAACCATGCCACGCTCAAAATTGCTTAAATCACCTTTCTTTCCCATTCTGACATTCAGTTTGGAGTTCAGGAGATTATCTTGACCAGGACCACACCCCTAAATGCATTGAAGCAACTGCCATGTGATTGGTTGATTAGATAATTGCATTAATGAGAAATTGAACAGGTGTTCCTAATAATGCTTTAGGTGAGTGTATAAAATGAGTGTCAGAGAACTTTTAAACTGATAATTAGAAAGCACTACCTTTGGTACACAGAATGTCCTTCTTCCCGTGTGGAAACTGAAGACGGCTGTCTTGGCTGGAAGAAATAAAAAAATTCAGAAATGCCGTAAGCTGACATATTCTGAGAACTGTTCTTCCCTTAAAAAAGCTTGAAAAGTTACACACCTTTAATGCTGGCTTTCCAAAGTAAGAGAAGACACCGCCATCTTCTAATTTATGGCACGTCTTCCTAAGAAATGTAAATCAGGAAATTGCAATAAATTCTATGAATAAAAAATAGCAACATGCTATTTCTTTTAAATCATAACAAACATTATAATAAAAGATACAGCCAATGACGCTTTTAAACATTTATGAAAATATATGTTGCCTGTCAATTGTAGGTAATGTAACTCCAGGCTTACGTTCTTAAAAATGAAAGTATTCATACTATGATCTTTGTCATATTCTACTAAATATTTTAAAATAGGAAATTGTGTTAATAAACAGTCATGAATGAATTAATCTAAAGTTAATCAAAGCAAGCTTTTCAAAAGGTGGAAAAGTACACCGTATACTGTTTTGTCAAATAACATCTTGTTGTTAATGTGGAGATCTCGCTGCATTCAAATGTGTTAAAATTGTCAATTGATCAAAGTTTACAAGTTATGAGAGCTGCACATCCCTCCTGGACCACCACTGTCCTTTTGTGGCTTTGTAAGTGGCTGATGAGGCCTGTAAAAGCTGATCTTTTATAGCAAAGTAGACAAGCAAACTCCTGAGCACCAAACACAACTGTAGATTCCTCTGTGGACTTGAATATACTTATGTGTCTCTGGTGAACATAAAATAAATATACAGTTCTTAAAACTGGCAAATATGCACAAGAACAAACATTTCACTTTATTTCAATTGAAAACAAAAACTTCAAAAGCAGTATTTTTGAAGAATGCAGGAGAGGTTAGCATGAAACGCTGAATATTGTTTTAAGAGTTTAAACAAACTATACTATCATTGAAAGAACTTTACAAAATAAAATAATAATAATTGGCTGTTCTTTTCCCCCATTGTCTAGATTCTAATTTGAACTTTCTTGAACAGGAGGTAATTGAATATTGCTTTAACACTTGACCTTTGTAGCTACTTGGTAAAATTTTCCGTTATATACTGTAAATGTATATACAGAACTATGAAAAAAGTCTTCTAAATTGACCTACGTGTATTCAGACTTTTGAATAGTAACATTACTATACGAGAAAAAATATTATATCCACTATTAACCGTGTTTGTCTTAGAAACCTGTGTTCTTTTTCCACTTTTCAGTGGAAAATCAGTTTATATTGGCTCAATCTCTCTTCACTGTCTTTCTGAAATATATTTTGGTATCTAAAATACCAGGTTACTGTTAGGTTTTGCTTCTTATTAACAAGCACATACGTTATATACATGACAATCATAGGGCAGGACAATTATAAGTTCTTAATGACGGTCACTGATAATTTGATTACAATCCGTTACACGTAGCTATGCTATACTCAACAACGGACAATTACATATAATATTTAATTATTACAAAAAATTATCGAAAGCTGAATCTGTCGATTTAGTATTCCAAATTGAGTTTTCCGAACAGTAGTGAAACAATACGCTACACAAACGGACCTGCTTGTTGTTTAATACTTTCTAAGAGCGCTTAGTATTGCACAGCACCTGAAAGTCGATTCAACTAACATCTTTAATACACTCTGGTATAACGTACACTACCATTAAAGTATGATGTTATCCTAATATTAATAAAACTTGCAACAAACTCACTGTCATCTTGATTTCTAACTCAAACTCTGTCTTGTTCTTTTTTCCACAAAAAGCTTTCATAAAGATTTATTCAAAGTCCACCATTCCTTTGAGCGCCAACAAAAACGATGGACGTATCAAAACTGACATCAGAGGGCGTCCCGTGACCGATATTTGGGGCATTCCGTGATATGAAGGGCGTTCCGTGACTGAACCATTGGTATTGCAGGCTGCAGATAGACCCTTCTCCCTCCATCTGCGCAGTGTTCCAACCTGAGTTTGAATCTTGCGGTTCCTGTAGGCAGGAATCATTCATGGAACACGGTCGAAAGAAAAATTGACTTTTTTAAAAAACTTGTACTACTTACCTATAAGCTAATAAATACTTTTAAGAGACATTGTGAAAGGTTTGCATGGGATACCACATTTCTTGGTGTGGAGTCTTGTCTATGTAAATTGATGAGCATATTTACCATAAGGCAGCATACGTATTGTAAAAGTGCAGCTTCTATTCCACTCCATGTCAATCATGTCACAGAGGATGAGTGACATCACACATTAGAACTTACAAAGCCGACGTGGTCAAGACACTCCTCCTAAAACATTTTTAGCATTCAGTGATTCTCAGATCTGTAGCTGAAATGTATTGTTGATTTCCAGAATACAATGCGAGTAAAACCGTGTGCTGTATAACTAATCACAACTGTCTTTAAAACAGAATCAGTGTAATCGACAGGGTCTTCTGCAATTTAGGAAAAGCCTCGGGATTTCTGTGTTAATGAGACAAAATAAGTTGAAAAGACTTTGTGAATTCATCCACAGGTGGGCATAAAGATCATTCAAGTAATGACAAGAATATGCACATCTGGAGCCAAACTTTCAAAAACGCACCTGACTTTGTCAGCAATGTCCGCGTCCCTTGTGAATGCATCTTGTCAAAGGTTGTCGAGGATCAGTAAATAAGAAGTCATATGCACTGCAGCACAGCAGAATAATTCATTTATGCAACTATAATTATTAAAAGACTGAGCCTTTGTCGTTTCTATATTCTTAAACTATCTTCCAGTTACACAATCCTAGTCACTGACACATTTCACATTCTCTTCTCAATTTCTGTTGCACTACCCAAAGTAGGCATCTGCTGTCACTTGTCACCGATCATCAACAGTCAGTTTTATTTAAAGCTTTACTGTCCTTTCTGTCACACACATAAAATAAGACAATCTCGTTAAAAACTTCACTGCCATGTCTCCTGAACACCTCCATGCTTCCACAGGTATATCGTTCCATTTTTCATCCTCTTCATATCTGTCCTTATTTCCTCCTTGCTAATCCGCTGTACTTCCTGATTCACTATCTCCACATCTTCTAACCTCTTCTCTCTCTCGTTCTCTTCATACATCAGCCTCTCAAAGTACTCTTTCCATCTGCTCAACACACTTTCCTCGCTTGTGAGTACGTTTCCATCTTTATCCTTTATCACCCTAACCTGCTGCTCATCTTTCCCAGCTCAGTCTCTCTGTCTAGCTCACAGGTCCTTTTCTCCCTCCTTCGTGTCCAACCTCTCATACAACTCATCATATGCCTTTTCTTTAGCCTTCGCCACCTCTCTCTTCACCTTGCACCTTATCTCCTTGTACTCTTGTCTACTTTCTGCATCTCTCTGACTATCCCACTTCTTCTTTGCCATCCTCTTCCTCTGTATACTCTCCTGCATTTCCTCATTCCACCAACAGGTTTCCTTTTCCTCCTTCCTCTTTCCAGATGTCACGCCAAGCACCCTTCTTGCTGTCACCCTTACTACATCTGCTGTAGTTTCCCAGCTGTCTGGTAACTCTTCACTGCCACCCAGTGCCTGTCTCACCTTCTCCCTAAACTCAACCTTGCTGTCTTCCTTTTTCAACTTCCACCAATTGATCCTTGGCTCTGCCCTCACTCTCCTCCTCTTCTTGATCTCCAGCGTCATCCTGCAGACCACCATCCTATGCTGCTTAAATACATTTTCTCCTGCCACCACTTTGCAGTCTTCAATCTCCATCAGATTGACCCTCCTACATAAGATATAATCTAAATGTGTGCATCTTCCTTCACTCTTGTATGTCACCCTATGTTCCTCTCTCTTCTTAAAATACGTATTCACCACAGCCATGTCCATGCTTTTTGGAAAATCCACTATCATCTGACCTTCTTCATTCCTCTCTTTGACACCATACCTACCCATCACCTTCTCATTCCCTCTGTTCCCTTCACCAACATGTCCACTGAAATCCGCTCCAATCACCAATTTCTGTCCCTTGGGTACACTGTTCATCACTTCATCCAACTCACTCCTGAAATCTTCTATCATACACCCAACTTGCAGGACATATGCACTAATATTTATCATCTCACTTCCAGTTTCCAGCTTCATAATCATCACGCTGTCTGACACTTTTTTCACCTCCAAAACACTCTTGACATACTGTTCCTTCAGAAATAATCCTACTCCATTTCTCCTCCTATCCACACCAGGATAGAATAATTTGAATCCACCTCTGATCCACCTGCATGCGCTATATATCAACCATCCTGATGAGACTGAAAATCGATGAGATGTGGCAAAACATGTGGGACACTGACAGTAAGGGAAGACATGTACAGAGTTGAAAGCAGAGTTGGATCCACGGGAAAAGGGGGCAAAACAAGAAGAGAAGAAATTATATTGACACGCTTTAAGATTAGGAATATTAGGTTAAATTGTACACAGTTCAAGACAAGGCAGCATCAGTCTGGAGTGTGCAGATCACATAATCAACTAGAGACACTAGAGCTTATATTATTAGGGTGGGTGATATACCTGTATAAATTACAACAAGTTCAACATTTTAAATACCTGGGAATGGATTTAAAATTGTCTTTCTCCCTTGAATCCGCATTGTTCCATTAAAGAAAGAGCAGCCAGGAATCAGTTGGGCTTTACACCTCTGGTCACTAAAAGAGAAAAATGAAGTGAGCAAAACTTGAGACCGTGGCTGACAGAATACGAGATGAGAATGAATACAAATGTATGGAGTGGGAGATTAATGTAGTTCCACACAGTTCTTTCTCTATTATCTTTCCTGTAGATGTTAATAACTGGCAAATGTTGGCCACCAGCATTATTATGTGTGTGTATATTTAGTGGATTTGGAAATTATTCAGACCTCTTCACTTTCTGCGCACTTTGTGTTGTACATTTAACTTTAGATTAATACATTTGCCCATAAATCTACACTCAATAACCTGTAATGACAGTGAAAACATGTTTTCAGAAAGGTTTGCAAATTTAATGAGAATCAAAAACTGAAATCTCTTATTCATGTAAGTATTCACACCCCTTACTTCATTACTTTGCAGAAGCCCCCTTGGCAAGAATTCCAGCTTTGAATATCACTAAGTAAGTCTCTATAATCTGTGCTCACCTGGATTTCGGCAGTGTACTGCATTTTTTTTTTGACAGATCTTCATAATCTCTGTTAGATTGTATGAGAAGTGTCTGTAAATCTGCCATTTCAGGTCTCTCCATGGTTGGTCTTTGGGATTTAAATGTTGTCTTTGGCTGGGCCTCTCAAGGACACTCAGAAACTTGGACTGAAGCAAGAGCCGTATTGTCTTGGCTGCATTCTTTAGGTCATTATCGTACTGAAAGGTAAACCGTCACCCCAGTCTGAGGCTTTGTGTACTCTGGAGCAGTTTTCATCAAGATCCTCTCTTTATTTGACTGCTTTCATCCTTTTTATGGTTTTTAACACTTTATCTGTCCCTGCTGCTGAGGAGCACACCACAGCATGATGCTGCCACCACCGTGCTTCACTGAAAGGATGATCCTAGGCAGATGATGAGTAGTGCCAGAGAGAGAGTGCTTGGTGTTCTGCCCAAAGACTTCAAATTTTGTCTCATCTGACCAGCAAATCTTTTTCCTCCTCCTATCAGAGTCCTTTAAATGTCAGTTGTGGTATGTTATATGCCTTTTACCCAAGAGTGGCTTCCCAGGTCCTCCTTGCGTGGAGAGCGCTTTGAGTAGTAAGAAAAGTGCTATATAAATATAAAGAATTATTATTACTCTACCACAAATGCCTCATTGATGGAGTATGTCAATATGGTTGTCCTTCTCACAGGTTCTACAATCTTCTGAAGATCAGTTATAGTAACCATTAAGTTCTTGGTCACTTTTATGGCCATGGCCTATCTTGGCCAGTTATTCTGTTTAACTGGACTGCACATTCTAGGAGGAATCCTGGCGGTGCCAAATTCCTTCCATTTCACAATTATTGATGCCAGTATGTTCCTGGAAACCTCCTGAGCATAAGAAATGTGTTTACCCTCTTGCCTTGATCAGTACCACACCATGATTTGATTGCAGAGGTCTACAGAGAGTTCCTTGGACATCATGGCTTAGTTTTTGTCCTGATGTGCAGTGTGAATTGCAGGACCTTATATACACAGGTACACATGGGCCTTTCTAAATGGTGTCCATTTAACTCAGTTTGTCACAGGTGCACTTCAAGCATGTTCTCTACACATCTCAAGGAGGATGAAAGCAAACAGGATGCACCAGCGTACAATCTGAAGTTCCAAAACAAAGCTGCTGAATTCTTAAACTGTAGAAATATAAGATTTCATTTTTTGATTAAAGAATTTGCAAACCTTTTGGAAAATGTATTTTTATAATGTCATTATGGGTTAATGAGTCTAGATTGATGGGTAAAAAGGTAAAATTTTATCAATTTAAAAATAAACCTACAACACAATAATGTGCGCAGAAACTGAAAGGCTCTGAATACTTGATGAAGACACCATACTGCTTATGTAAACTGCTTAATCCAATTTAAACAGCATATATTTACATACATTGATTGGGAGAAAAATTCCTTGTTTTTTTTTTTTTTTTCTCCCTAACCATGTAATGTAAAATCTTATCTTTTAGTGATGAAGAATAACTAGTAATGCCTGTCAATGAGTATTAAAGAAGTTATTAACAGTTTGAGGTCAATATTCCTGCCTCATAGCTCCAGCACTGTGAATCTGAACCTCAGCCTCTTTACTTCCCCTGTGCAGTTTTCATGTGTTCCTTGTTGCTGTGTTTTCTTTTTCCTTCCCATATTCTAAAAATGCACTGAGAAATCTGATTTTGCTTTGTGAGGTAGTTTTGAATTAGTACTAAATTTTAGACTTTGGTATCGATACCAGCATTCAAACCACAGTGCTTGTTCCAAATCAGTCTCAAAGCAAATAACGGTCACCTCTATGTGCCACCGGACACTCTTAGCCGATCACCTGGCCTCTCTCCTCTTGTCAAGATCCTCTTTGATTTATTAGAATATTCATAATGGTTAGTAATTGGCTGTTACTTGTCTGGATCCTCCTGTTAGGGTTACCCACAGCTGATTGGTCACTCTGGTGTACAAATCTCCAAACAGAGGAGCTCTAAGAGTAACTGAGACACAGAAGGTCCCCACTACGCCAAGGTCACAATACTGGGAGGAGTTGAGATTTAGTACTGGGGTATGTATGAAGCTATTTATGGTTTTGTGCGTTTGTGGACAACATTTACTTCTACAAGATGAAATCGGTGAACATGAACGTCTGTCTTGAGATGTTGAAAACAGAGCTGTAATTCTGTTTTAGAGATTTTAAAATAAATTCTGAAGACATTCATTTAGACTCACATCAGGTAGCTGCTGTCCTCCATCATGAAATCTCTGTTTCCAGACCATTTTATTTGTAAACCACCTGCAGTCGCCCAGTGCCTCAGTTATATGTGACCCTCCATGACTCTTTAAACATTGGGGTTCAGAATTGCTTGTATGGTATAAAGGAGCCCCCGTAGTGTTTCTTTGACTTACTTATGCTGAGTAATCTGTTGGCTGAAAGGTTGTAGTGTGTCAGAGAGAGGATGTGCAGCATTGTTCATAATGACACTCTGTTTTGTTTTAATTCTCTCCTTAGCTACGAACTTCAGGGGGTCCAGGGTGTGTCCCATAACTGAGTCTGCCCTTTTAATTAGCCTGCTCATTCGGTCAGACTCTTTTGAAGTGATGTACACTATCACACTGGCAGTAACAGAGCTGTAAGAAGATATGAAGGATGTCACTTCCTACATTAAAAGAACGCAGTCCCCTTAGTAAAAAGAGCCCACTCTGCCCTTTCTTATATAGTTACAGTACTTTTTCCATCTGTATTATGATGGTGCAGTTAAGGAGCTTGAGTCAGGTCAATCAGCTATTTATTAATGCAGAAGGGATGGTCACAGTGAAACAGAACAATACAACACTTTTAGTGAGAACAAGGGGTTTTAATAAATATAATAATACAATCAAAACTTATAATTTATTCAGTGCATAATAGAGGGGACTGGTGGCTTTTAATGAATTATAAAGGCTTGTCAAACCTTCTGACAAAAATCGAAGCACCATCAGTTACACTTGTCCAACTAAACTAGCAAACCCCTTCTTCACTTGCTTGTCTTCTCCTGTTGCAGCCTGTACCTTTCAGTAAAGTTAAGGTCCTGTTTCATCTTCTCCCTCCTGACGTTTCTGTTTCTTAACACAGTTCTGTGAACTTACTTGAATAGGCCTTCATCAATATAACTTATGATACAATTCTGCTACACCTGCAGCACTGCATGTTTAACTCAAATAGTGAATGCTGCTGACCTACCTCTTCTTGTTTCAGCCTGTTGGACCTTCAAGATTGTTTCACATCTGATAATTTGAAATGAAGGTTAATGAGTTTCTGGCAGCATGCTATGAAAATGACAAGGTGTTGTAAAATGGCATTCAGTTGTCTTAAGACCTAAGTGTTGCAGTTTTAGTTAATTCACATTCTTTCTACAGAGAATAAGAAAAATCTGCTGTTTACTGTGACATCTCAATGGATGTGAAACAGGAGACCTGTGATGGGGACACAAACATCATGGATATAAATGTAAATATTAAGGAGGAGGACGAGGACTGTAATTGGGAGTTCATCTACCCTAAACAGGAAAGTCTGAGCATCAAGGAGGAAGAATGTGAACTTCAGTCAGTGGACATTAAAGAAGAAGCTGAGGAGAAGTCTGTCAGTATTGGGATGCATTACCATACAAATTTAAGAAGTGTTGAGGAATGCGTTCTTCATGATTGGTGTCAAGATGGAGTGATGACAGGGTTAGACTCTTCTCAAAGCAGACACTGTTCATCTCCAGAGCCTTCTATCAATGTGAAGTCTGAATCATTACAGTCTGACACAAAGAGGACTGAGGAGACTACATCTGATAGAAGTCAGAAAAATCAGCCACCAGCTACAAAGAAGTCTGGGAAAAGTAAGTGTAAAATAAAAATGTAAATGTAAAGTTTTAGGGTTGGTGTTTATTGGCCTGAAAGTTTGATGGAGTGCTTTTTACTGTGTGTTTAAATGTAGTTTGGGATTTTGTAATGTAAGGCTTAGCAATTTGCTATTATTCCATTGTAGTGACTTTACCAAAGACATGTTTAGGACTTTTGCATAAAGAGTGATATACAGATATACAACTGCAAAAAAGAGGTTCTGATCCCTTTGGAATTCCCTGGATATCTGCATTCATTCCTCTTAACAATGTGGTCTGATATTCAGCTATGCTCTAATTACAGGCAACCACAGTCGCCCTAAACTAATAACACACAAACAAATGGACGACTTCTTGTCAGTCCTGAACACATCATTAAACATTCACTGTCCACTCTGTGCCCCTCCTGTATTTACCTACTGGTTGACCCTTCTTTAGCAGTAATGCAGCGTTTCTCAACCTTTAAGTATTTGTGACCCGAATTTTCAAAACAGTTTTAATCACGCCCCCCCTAACATTTTTTTGAAATGTAGATACATATTTTATTATACCTACTTAACTTTTAGCGACATTTATCTAACTCTATATTTATTGTTCTAGTATCAGAATGTAGTTTAAGTTAATTTGTTTTGGTTTCAACGGATGATTTTTTTTTCATATTTTTGATTCTTGTTTTCTTTTTTTCACATCTTCGTGCCCCCTTTTTTGTT
Source organism: Polypterus senegalus (assembly GCF_016835505.1). Lineage (NCBI taxonomy): Eukaryota > Metazoa > Chordata > Cladistia > Polypteriformes > Polypteridae > Polypterus > Polypterus senegalus. The sequence continues at coordinate 168,580,081 of NC_053161.1, read as the reverse complement.
ACTTCGCACCCCCCTAGGGGCCAGCCCCACAGGTTGAGAACCACTGCAGTAATATATATAATACTTTTTATATAGCTGCTGATCAGTCTTGAACTTTAACCCATTCCTTCTTTCCAAAACTTTCCAGTTTATGGGAACCTGGATGGGCTCCAGCTGCTTCCCGGCACTCCTCCGCAGACACGCCTTTGTGTGGCGGAAGTGCTGGCTGCGCACCCGGAAGCCGTCCGGGTGTCCCCTGTCGTCTTCCCCCCAGCACTTCCTGGTGTGGCGGAAGTGCTGGGCTCCAGGGCTGTTCAGATAGTGGGGCGCCGCCTGGCGGTGGCTACGGACCCCTACAGGGCTGGGCTTCCATGCCCCTTACCTGAGGCCACCAACAAAACCAGGGCGGACACCCCCTCGTGGATTGGTCGAGGTACAGGCCCTCCTCCGGTCCTCCTGGGCGTCCCGGCCGGGCTCCTGCCTCGGCCGGATGTGGTAGATGATGGTCTGGAAGTGGGGCAACGCCCTTACCCGAGGCCACCAGCGTAACCAGGATGCACGCCCCCTCGCAGTCTGGAGGAGGTACAAGCCCTCCTCTGTTTCTCCTGGTCGTGCCACAATATATATATATATATGTATATATATATATATATATATACTGCTCAAAAGAATTAAAGGAACACTTTTTAATTAGAGTATAGCATAAAGTCAATGAAATTTATGGGATATTAATCTGGTCAGTTAAGTAGCAGAGGGGGTTGTTAATCAGTTTCAGCTGCTGTGGTGTTAATGAAATTAACAACAGGTGCACTAGAGGGGCAACAATGAGATGACCCCCAAAACAGGAATGGTTTAACAGGTGGAGGCCACTGACATTTTCCCTCCTCATCTTTTCTGACTGTTTCTTCACTAGTTTTGCATTTGGCTACAGTCAGTGTCACTACTGGTAGCATGAGGCGATACCTGGACCCTACAGAGGTTGCACAGGTAGTCCAACTTCTCCAGGATGGCACATCAATACGTGTCCTTGCCAGAAGGTTTACTGTGTCTCCCTGCACAGTCTCAAGGGCATGGATGAGATTCTAGGAGACAAGCAGTTACTCTAGGAGAGCTGGAGAGGGCCATAGAAGGTCCATAACCCATCAGCAGGACCAGTATCTGCTCCTTTGGGCAAGGAGGAACAGGATGAGCACTGCCAGAGCCCTACAAAATGACCTCCAGCAGGCCACTGGTGTGAATGTCTCTGACCAAACAACCAGAAAGACTTCATGAGGGTGACCCAAGGGCCCCATGTCCTCTAATGGGCCCTGAGCTCACTGCCCAGCAGCATGCAGCTCGATTGGCATTCGCCATAGAATACCAGAATTGGCAGATGCACCACTGGTGCCCTGTGCTTTTTACAGATGACAGCAGGTTCACCCTGAGCACGTGACAGAAGTGAAAGGGTCTGGAGAAGCCATGGAGAACATTATGCTGCCTGTAACATCATTCAGCATGAGCAGTTTGGTGGTGGGTTAATGATTGTCTGGGGAGGCATATCCATGGAGGGTCACACAGACCACTACAGGCTTGACAAAGGCACCTTGGCTGCCATTAGGTATCAGGATGAAATCCTTGGACCCATTGTCAGACCCTATGCTGGTACAGTGGCTCCTGGTGCACGACAATTCCTGGCCTCATGTGGTGAGAGTATGCAGGCAGTTCCTGGAGGATGAAGGAATTGATACCATTGACTGGCCACCACACTTTCCTGACCTAAATCCAATAGAACACCTCTGGGACATTATATTTTGGTCCATCCAATGCCACCAGGTTGCACCTCAGACTGTCTAGGAGCTCAGTGATGCCCTGGTCCAGATCTGGGAGGAGATCCCCCACAACACCATCTGTCATCTCATTAGAAGCATGCACCGATGTTGTCAGGCATGTATACAAGAACACAGGGGCCATACAAAGTGCTGCGTACAATGGACTAGCCTGCCACATCATTTTTTCACTCTGATTTTTGGGGCGTCTTTGAATTCAGGGCTCTGTAGGTTGATCATTTTCATTTCCATCAAACGATGTGGCATCCTTTCGTTCCTAACACATTACCCAGTCTATATCAGTATAGATATCCAGGAGGATTTCTTTTTCCCATTGAGATCTGATGTGTTTTCAAAGTGTTCCTTTAATTTTTTTGAGCAGTTTATATACACACACTAATAAAAGGCAAAGCCCTCACTGACTCACTCACTCACTCATTGACTGACTCACTCATCACTAAACTTCAATCATCACCAACTTTCCGTGTAGGTAGAAGGCTGAAATTTGGCAGGCTCATTCCTTACAGCTTACTTACAAAAGTTAAGCAGGTTTCATTTCGAAATTCTACACATAACGGTGAAAACGGTCGACAACGTCCGCCATGTTGAACTTTCTTATTTATGGCCCCATCTTCACGAATTTTGATAGACGGCTTCCCTGCGCTAACCGAAACCGATGTACGTACGTATTTCGGTGGTATGACACCACTGTCGGCCGCCTTATTGAACTTTCCAATATCACTAATTTTCCAAATTCACGTGTAGGTAGAAGGCTGAAATTTGGCAGGCTCATTCCTTACAGCTTGCTTACAAAAGTTAATCAGGTTTCATTTCGAAATTCTACGTGTAACGGTCGATAACGGTCAACAACGTCCGCCATGTTAAACTATCTTATTTATGGCCCCATCTTCACGAAATTTGGTAGGTGGCTTCCCTGCGCTAACCGAAACCAATGTACATACTTATTTTGGTGGTATGACGCCACTGTCGGCCACCATATTGAACTTTTTCAATGGTCTTTGTTACTTATGGGCCCATATACAAGAAATTTGGTATGCTAACTGAATCCTACTTACATACATATATACGTCCATAGCCTGTAGCTCGGTCACCGTGTGAGGTTGCATTGGGTCCCCCATCCCAGTGCCTCCCACGTTGTTGGCTGCCTGCCTATATAAGGCCATCTGTCACTCCGGTCTCTACATTGCCTTCCTTGCATCACCACAGGATTCATGTCTCCCTGCTGATAACTACAGCTTTTTTATTTAATCCACGGCTTCTCTGCTGTTTTATTGTTCATTTATTACAATTATAGTTATTGTGTAGGTATTTTAGACTTGCTTTACATTGTTCAGGTACCCATTTCCTTTATCATTCCAACTGTACCCGCATTAACATGTCTATCGAGGTGATCACCATCGATCAAAGAACTGTCACTTACCGAGTGGTTTCCATGCCCAGAGATGGCACCTATCTTTTCCATTCCCTTTGTTACATATTGCACGGCCATATCAGGCTCACTCTTGATATCCGGAGGAACATCGTGTCTTATGTATTGAATGACTGGGACAGGTTCAAGGTGTGGACTGCTGAAGGTACAGGAGATAATTATACTACACAGGAGCACTAGAAGAGTGAAATGCTTAAGTCCTTCACCTATGGATCTGCATGTGAGTTGATGGCTGCCGCTGAATTGTTCGCTTGTCGCTTTGAAGTGTACCGAAATGGCCAAATATTTTACACCTTTCGACAACCACCAATGCCTCTTAAACATCTTAGATTCACAGGTGACGATTTCAGTAGTGGACACTTTGATGTTTATGAATGTTTAAACTCTCAAAAGCTGAATGTGAAGTTATCGATGAAACCGGTTGTATGCCTACAACGCTTGACAGATGCTGAATGTCACTTCAACACAAGTCCTGCATATACTGCTGTAATTGAAACAAACCATGAAACTCAAACCGATTATGAAAGCAGCAATCCAAGCTGTGTGATTTCAGACAAGATTACTTTTTAAATGGCCAACTGTAAGTTGCATGCTTAAGAGTAAGCTCAGCGCACAACTTGGTCATATTACAACCGGAGGGCCGAACTAACAATGTGGTATACAAAGAGATCCTTAACAAATAATTATTGGTATATTTTCCCTAAGTTTAAAAAGGTTTAATTTTATTCTTAATAAAAATTTCAAGGTAATAATTCGCCGCTGCGAAGCGCGGGTATTTTGATATATATTATGGGGTACCAAACAGGCAATTACAATGATTTTCTGAATATATAAAGTCAGCGTCGGAGTATATAAACTCATTCCTGAATATATAAATTTTAAAGTCCGATTACAAGGGATCCTCGGGTTACAACGTCTCAACATACAACGTTTCGAGTTTACAATGCTCACTCCCATAAAAACTTAAAAAAATCGAGACGTGAGAATGATTAAAGGTAAGGATTTTTTTTTACAATCATTTTTTCTGTTACTACAGTACAGTGTGCAGTACAGTATATTTATGTCCTTTTCCTTTTTCTGCGGCTTAGTTGTGTTTTTAAGTTCTAGATTATGATTTTGCAAATGTGTTAGGATAGGCAAGTGACTTAGGCTAAGGTATGTTTCGACTTACACCAAAATTCGGGTTACATCACTGTTGTAGGAACGAAACTGTGTCGTAACCTGAGAACCCCCTGTATATTGGTATTGATTGAAACGACTCAGGCACATTTTTAGTAAACTCAATGAGCTCCTAATACAACGTTACGGTAACTTATTCAGAAAAATATAAAAAAAAATAACTGCTCAGCTAATGTATTCAAACTGTTGTATATGCCTGGCATTTTGAACACTATATTTATTTATTCTTTTTCTATGGGCATATTATTGGACGAACCTAACAAGCCCGATCGACTCTGAGTGGCTTCTATCGAAGTGATAGCAGTGCTTTAAGGAGGATTTCTGATGTTATGTAGAGTTGTTGCTGTTGTAGTTCAAGGTTCAAGTGGTCGGGGGATTGTGTGCTGGGGAGGTTAGCTACTTTTCTGTAGCCTTGTTAAATCTTCTGTCTTAGCAGGTCTTGTGTGCCAATAGAAATCCTATTAAAATGATCGATGCCCACTTTGACCTGCACAGTCATAGAGTATCTGGTGTTGTGACATAAACACTTGATGTGCGGCCTGTGCAGCTCCCCCTCCTAGGCCTGCTGTGGCAGGTGGTCTGTGTGCCTCAGTGACCCCTGTATGATGTCTGGAGATTAGTGCTGCTGACCAGGACTATAAACTGTAATTGTGACATTGGTGACCAGTTTTTTGATTGTGATTTAACTTGTGCGTATTTGTGATTAACAAGACGGTGCAGTTTTACCTCTCCTAGGGTTGGCATGACTGGTCTGCCTCAGTGGTCCTCCCCATGATGTTGTGTGGAGATTTGTGCTCATGACTGGGTGAGTCTAAGAAGAGGTGGCAGACAAAGAACATTCCATGAATGGCCCTCACGCTCGTCTTGATCCATTCACAGAACTTAGAGGGATTGAATTCCCTGTCAGGAATGCTTGTACAGTAGCATGCAAAAATTTGGGCACTCTGGAAAAAATTTCTGATACTGTGACTAAGTAAGTAAAAGATGACCTGATTTCCAAATGGCATAAAGTTGAAGATGACAAATTTCATTATTATTTTAATAACAAAAAGGTTAAAGGTCATGAAGGAAAAGTGTGGGCACCTACATGGTCAGTACTTTGTAACACCCCATTTGGCATGAATCATAGCCTGTAAACACTTTTTTTGTGGCCAGCTAAGAGTATTTCAGTTCTTATTTGGGAGGTTTTCACCCATTTGTCCTTATTAAACGCTGCTAGTTCTGTGAGATTGTTGGGCCTTCTTGCATGCATTCCCCTTTTGACTTCTGTGCACAGATTTCCGTTAAATGTTTAGGTCAGCAGACTGTGAGAGCCATGCCAGAACCTTAAGCTTGGGCCTTTTAAAGTTGTCCATTGTGAATTTTGAAGTGCAGTTCTGATTGTTATCCTGTTGTAGAAGCCATACTCTTTTAGCTTTTTTTAGATGGTGTGATGTTTGCTTCCTGAATTTTCTGGTATTTAATTGAATCCATTCTTCTCTCTACCAGTGAGAATTTCCCAGTGCTACTTGCTGCAACACAAGCCTGAATGAAACATGACCGATCTACCACCTTGCTTAACAGTCAGAGACGCGTTCTTGTCATGGAATTCTGTGCCCTTTTTTCCTCAAACACACCTTTGCACATGTTGGCAAAAAAGTTCTTTTTGACTTCATCAGTTCACATGATTTGGTCCCAAAATGCATCAGGCTTGTTTAGATGTTCATTTACAAACTTATGATGCTGAAGTTTGTGGTGAGGACATAGTAAATGTTTCTTCTGATGGCTTTTTCTTGTAGGTCATGTTTGTGGTGGTGTCGCTGCACAGTAGAAGGGTGCATCAACTCTCCAGAATTTGACTATAAAAAAAACCTCCAGGAAGGTTTAGCAAACAGGAGTTTCGATTTGCCTTTGTATCAATCCAATTAGCAGTTCTCTTGGAAAGTTGTCTTGGTCTTCCAGACCTCAACTTGACTTCCACTGTTGCTGCTAACTTCCATTTCTTAATAACGTTACAAACTGAGGAAACAGCTACTAGATATCCTTTTCTTGCTTTGTGGGCATCAGCTATTTTATTTCTCAGAATGCTAGGCAACTGCTTAGAGGATTCCATTGTTACTGATTGTTGTTACAAGGTTTGAAGAGTCAGAGAATTTCTACAGCTTTTCAGTTTGCATCACCTGGCCATTCCTAATGATGACTGTGAACAAGACAAAGTCCTAAGGTGCTAATTAAAGTCTGACATCTTGGGGGAAAAAAGTTATCTGAGACCTCTGATCACTTGGGGTGCCCATACATTGGTGGAGTACTCCTTCCTTTTTTCACTCTAAAAACAATAATAATACACAAATCTTGCTTAAAAATGCTGAAAAGAATGTTTCATCTTCTCTTTATTGCTTTTGGAGATCGATTTGTCTTCTATTGACTTAACTAGGTCACAGTAACAGATATTTTGATCAGAGGTCCCCAAACCTGTGCCTACCACTGTATGTGGGATGACATGAAAGTGTTCATCTTGGTATGAAAACGACAATCTGCCTGACAGAGTATATCGTGCATCCAAGTGATGGATGAATTAAATGATGGAACCCTACACTTTTCACTATAGAAAATGGTTGGGAATCTAAAATGATAAATTCCAATTATTTTTTACGATTACTCTTTGATTGTTTCCTGTTCTCATATTCCTGGTTCTTGTCAAACAGCGACGTTACTGATGTCTGAAACAAATTTCATTCCTTAACGGTTTTCCTGTTTTCACTGCATTGTTGAAGTTGGTGAACTCAGCTGAGTGCTGTACCTACAAGAGTCTGATCAGATTATTACACAACTACACAACTAACCTTTTTCATTTTAAACTTTACAGATATCATTCCCATCACTTTTCAGATACTTTTAGGATACTTCAGAAACAGCAGTTTTCTTCTCCAGTTTCCACTTCATGCTCTCTGTCAGTACTGCACATGCCATCAGATTAACATATTCTGTGTCACAAAATCAGCAGACCAATCAGCCAACTGGTAACCTGATTTCACAACAACAACCAAAAGATGGACAATTTTGATTGAAGGCTGATTGATTTGTGCCGCACTTCTGTTTAGTTCGGGTGTATTTCTTTAATTATTGAGCTCGTCATTGAGTGCAGGCTTGAAGTGCTTGACATTTCCAGCTATGATACCATAACAGAGACAATAATTACATACATAAACACACACACTTGATCAAATAGACAGTAAAATCTGGCAAATTTTCATTTATTTAACATTCGGACAGTACATACCCGTTAACATTATAATGTTGAGTACAAATGTCACTGGCGTGTCACAAAGCTGACCAGTCCTGGTGTCCCCTGCCACTCCCCTTTAGGGCAGAAACACCAACAGCTCCGCTGACCCTGGGTTTTCAATTCAACTCAATTCAATTATCAATTGCTGTTTATTGATTTGGTGATTTAAAGAAGCCATTTTGTTGTTTGTTTTGGTGTCAACTGGTTTTACTCTAATTGTGCATAAATGTCAGGACACTGATTCTGATTATTAAAGGTGATTTTTTTCATGTTTTTGGCCTGTCATTCTGTTTTATTTAGGACCCTCCAAAATGTTTGAGACAAAGAAAAAAAATTATTTCGTTTACCCCTCTGCTCCACAGTTTAAAATTACAAATCAAACAATTCTGATGTGATTAAAGTGAACATTACAAACTTTCATTTAAGTGTATTTGTATATATTTTGGTCACACCTTGTAAAAATGACAACACTTTTTCTACATGTCCTCCACATTTCAGGGCACCTTAATGCTTGGGGTAACTGGCACGTTGGGCGTTTGTGATTCCGAGAATGTGTTTCACTGCTTTAGTACTGCAGGGATAAGAAACTTCACTTGCTACTACCTTCAGACTACCGTTGGACTCTGTAGTTGTCATTTGGCCAACATGAGGATAAGAGCTGTGCTACTGGAAGTCAAAGAAGCCATTTTGAGCCTGAAAAGCAATAATAAAATCATTAGAGACATCAGTAAAACTTTAGGATTACCTAATTCAACGGTCCGAAATATCAATAAGAAGAAAGAACACACGGATGAGCTCAGTACTCACAAAGGGATTATTAGGCCAACTAACACCACCACTGCTGAGGACAGAAGAAGTTGCTGCTGATTGCATTTTGATCACGACTGGCACACCCCGATGGAAACAATACTGTATGTAACTCTGAAGCATCTTAAGTATACCATCTCATATAGGTGACATGATGAGGCTCCGGGTGACTGCAAGATTCCTCACCACTCAGCCAGTTCACACTGAAAACCAGATATTGCCAAATAACGAACAGCTGTTATGACCTGTGACAGAACTGGGATTGTGTGATTTCTGTGTGATGGTCTCTGTAATGAAGGCTCCATTTCTGCACACAGTTCAAAGAGGACAACTGTGGGAAGTCTAAATCGTCTTATAATTCATTCACCATCATCAGCAAAAAAATAATTGTGATCCCTGAAAACTCACTCCTTGTGTAGCCTGTCAAACTTTAGAATGAGAAATGTGAGATGAAATGAGATTTTCTGTTTAGCTCATCGTTTTGCCACCTGCCAAAAAAGTCTGCATGGGACTTATGAAAACCTGCTGTAACATTAAGCCAATTTCCACGGCAAGTTCTGGCTTTAAAAATCCTGCCTTTTGCATAAGAAATGGCTTACACACGTTTCCATGCAAAAGGAAGTTTTATACATGCATCCCTAGTGAGTAACCCTAACCTAACAAATCAAGTGTCTTTTCATGTATAACTAAAGTTTTATAATTACTTGTGCTTATCATAGGTTGTCCCTAATTTCAACCAGCATGTATTTAATGTGAGTTAATGTTGATAATAAGGCAGTGAATTGAAAATATTTATTTATTTATTTTTATTTTTTTTTTACTTTATACAGGAAACAAACATAACTGCTGCTTGGAATGTGGCAAGGAATTCTCTGACAGGAGTGCTCTTCAGGTCCACACTAGAGTTCACACCGGAGAGAAGCCGTATTACTGTAATGAATGTGGTAAACAGTTTTCACAAATTGGCAATATTCAGAGACACACAAGAGTTCACACGGGAGAGAAGCCATATTGCTGTAATGAATGTGGCAGACAATTCTCTGACAGAAGCAGTTTTCAAATCCACACAAGAATTCACACTGGAGAAAAGTCATACCGCTGTGTGGAATGTGGCCAAAAATTCTATGACATGAGCAATCTGAAGTACCACACTAGAGTTCACACGGGAGAGAAGCCGTATTGCTGCAATGAATGTGGTAAACAGTTTTCACAAATCCGCAATCTTCAGAGACACACTACAGTTCACACGGGAGAGAAGCCATTTTGCTGTAATGAATGTGATAAACAGTTTACAGTACTGGGGAATCTTCAGAGACACACTAGAGTTCACAACAGGAGAGAAGTACAGCTGAACAGTTCCGAGTAAAGAGGGAGGTTCACTCGTGCCTGGACCGTAAGCACATGTAACCGACTGGAATCTGTCCTACTTGCTGTTGTGTCAGAAAGAAGTCAACATGGAGGAGAAACAGAAGTTTGTTTCCATTCCATTTCAAGAAAAAAAAAAGAACAGGGCATCATACACACAGCGTCTTGTCAATGCGGATTAAATAATAAATCAAGTCAATTACTAATAATTACAAATGTAACCTAATACAGTAATGCAAAATCAATAAAAGTAAAATCCAGAATATACAAATTACCATGTTGAACACCATGGTGAATTACATTAAAGCGCTGTGGCAGCAAGATAAAAGAGTAAATGCTTTTTTTTTTCTTAATAAAATATACAAAAACTGCATACATGAACAAAAAAAATAACAAAAATATAACAAAACACGTTGCTTATTAGATGCTTGAGCATTTCCAAATAACATACGTGTCAAATAAAATACAATTACAAAAGGCTTGGGGAGAGCTGACTTACCTCTACAGCATCCAGTAGGCCTCTGGAGGTGCACTAGCAATGGTAACCTGTCAAAGACAGCTTGTTTTAGACTAAATATCAAAATTATTTGATGTGTTATGACTGATGGTCACTGACAGTGTGTCACCACGATGAAGTCACTTCACCTGTCTGTGCTAATTCTGAAAAAACAAAAGAAATATAAGCAATTGTGTCTCAAATGCTGTTATTATTATTATTGTTAAACAGATTAATAAAGTCACACCCTCGACCAGAAGAGGTTTCCTGTTCCCGACACACTTTGCATTTTGCTGTCTTGGTTTACCTACAGCGTGCTTACTTGTTTGTTGTTGTAAATTGTTTTTTGCTTTGATTAAATTACAAAATACTGCACTTCACCAGTTTGTCATCTGCCCGTGACTCCTGCACTCGGCTTTCTGTTTTTTGAACTCTGCTCATTAGCACATTTTCCAGAGGTCCCTGAAACTCCTCTTTTACATGATCTTCGAGTCGGAAGCTAAACAGACCAACCAGAGAGTAAAGTGGACAAGGTGGAGTGTATGGAGGAGCTTAACCTCGTCTGTAGTGAACTGAGCATCGATGCAGACGAGAACACCTGACCTGACATCCCTGTGTTCAGACAAATTCCAGCACACACCATACACTGTGTGCACAATTATTATCCAACTCCAAGCTGTATTAACTTGAATGCTTATTGGATTTAAGCACGTCAGGTGATGTGTATTTGTGTAATGAGGGAGGGTGTGGCCTAAGGAGATCAACACCCTATATCAAGGTGTGCAGAATTATTAGGCAGCTAGTTTTCCTCAGGCAAAATGGGCCAAAAAAGAGATTTAACTGACTCTGAAAAGTCAAAAATTGTAAAAAGTCTTTCAGAGGGATGCAGCACTTTTGGAATTGCTAAGATATTGGTGTGTGATCACAGAACCATCAAACATTTTGTTGCAAATAGTCAACAGGGTCGCAAGAAACGTGTTGAGAACAAAAGACGCAAATTAGCTGCCAAAGATTTGAGAAGAATCAAACGTGAAGCTACCAGGAACCCATTATCCTCCAGTACTTTCATATTCCAGAGCTGCAACCTACCTGGAGTGCCCAGAAGTACAAGGTGTTCAGTGCTCAAAGACATGGCCAAGGTAAGGAGGGCTGAAACCCAACCACCACTGAACAAGAAACATAAGTTGAAACGTCAAAACTGGGCCAAGAAATATCTGAAGACAGATTTTTTCAAAGGTTTTATGGACCGATGAGATGAGAGTGACTCTTGATGGACCAGATGGATGGACCTGTGGATCAGTAATGGGCACAGAGCTCCACTCCAACGTGGAGGTGGGGTACTGGTATGAGCTGGTATTTTTAAAGATGAGCTAGTTGGACCTTTTGCATTGAAGATGAACTCAAAATCAACTCCCAAACCTACTGCCAGTTTTTCAAGACACTTTCTTCAAACAGTGATACAGGAAAAAGACCATGATTTTTATGCAGGCCAATGCTCCATCACTTGCATCGAAGTTCTCCACTGCGTGGCCAGCCAGTAAAGGCCTTAAAGATGAAGGAATAATGACATGGCCCCCCTTCCTCATCTGACCTAAACCCTATCGAGAACTTGTGGGCACTTCTTAAACGCTAGATTTACGGGGGAGAAAAACAATACACCTCTCTGAAGAGTGTCTGGGAGGGTGTAGTCACTGCTCCACAAAAAGCTGATCGTCAACAGATCAAGAAACTGACAGACTCCATGAATGGAAAGGCTTATGACTGTTATTGGAAAGAAGGGTGGCTATATTGGTCATTGATTGATTGATTGATTTTTTTTGAAATGTCAGAGATGTTTATTTGTAAATTTTGAGGTGTTTGTTTATTATTCTCACTATAACAGATGAAAATAAACAAGTGAGATGGGAAAATTTTCATTTTTCCTTTAGTTGCATAATAAATCTGCACACTAATAGTTGCCTAATAATTGTGCGCACATATGTATTCCCCTGATGATGTTCACACTCACATTTCCATTGTGAAACATTCAGGTTTCAGGTTTATTAACATTTTGGATTGACTGATAGCACTGTGTTTGTTCCATATTAAAATTAATCCTCAAAAATACAACTTGCCTAATAATTCTGCACTCCCTGTAGACAACCCGTCGGCAGCACTACAGTCTTTCAGCCAAGGCCACTGAGAGGTAAGGATTTCAGCTCACCCTTCAAACTGGGATGTGGGGTTCTGTGCTTCCACAGCTAACATGTCCTCCATCGTGGAAGGAAAGTGTGAGTAGCAAAACCGAGAAGTGCTGTTAGCGCACCTTCGCAGAAAAGTACCTGATCAGTTAAATCGGACCACTGCAGCAAAATATCCAGTGTACATACAACTTTAAGCAGTCTGTTTTTTTCTCGTCAGGACAAGTGATGACAAGAAACTTGCTGAACTGGAGGAGTTGGAGCAGCAGATGGAGGAGTACGATAGAGCCGATAAGTTATGCATCCAGCTTGATAATCAAGTGCAGGACGCTCTTCGCCAACGTGAGAGTTTAATGTAAAGGCCGTCTAGGCAGTGGCGTCTTAGACAAGCTGGAAGGGACTTGCAGGAGGCTTCAGCCTTTCTGAAACAGAATGAGGATGAAGAACGTTTATCTCTGCATGGTTGTCAGTCTGCTGACTTTTTTTTCTAGGAGTCAATGTGGACTATCAAGTGGCACTATTGTGGCTTGTCCTCCAGCTCTGCAATGAATGGATTCTCCTCTCTTTACATGGCTCACCGAGGAGGCTCGCTACCCTTAAAAGGACTCGCCTTTTGTCACACTAGTTAGAAAACCATGCGCCTTTACTGACTTGCCATTTATATTGGCTCTCTTGCAACTGATGATGTAATACCAGCTCTGTTAAATACATTTAAACAAAGTTGTAACGCTGTGTGATTTGGCTGATCATTTGATGGGTCAGGTTCATTATACTGCATATCTTCAGGTACGGGCAAGCCACATGCAGCACATTACATGCTTGCACAATGCAGCGCTCTTTCTGTGCTCTATAAAGCAGCACCTCATCAGTCTAATCCAGGGGACTCCAATGGCCCTTTAGTTGCCCTATAGTATGTTCTACCAATGCCTGAGACTGAGAGTGGAGGCCATTATAACGGCATTCTTGTTCAGTCAGTGGGTTGGCGAGTGTGGTGAGAAGCCATGTCTTCAGTGATTACTCGCTGTTACCTAAGTAATCGTGTTAGATGGTTACATCATACAGATAACACAGTTTTGAGCAAAGGTGTAATATTAAATGTTTTATCTTACCGAGACATGAGCCATCACAGGAAACCCCATTTTCAGGTTTGTTCTCAGAATGAATGAATCATGAGTTGAGCCAGACCACCTCACCACAACATTAATAAGATGTATTTTCAGGTCACAGATAATTTTCACATGAAAAGAATGGAAATGTTTTCTATTTACATAAGTAAATTCATTCACTAAAGGCGCCTTTATAGTAATTTGTGTGTAGTTGACTGCTCCAAATCTTCTTCTTCTTTTTTCGGCAGCTCCCATTAGGGGTCGCCACAGTGGATCATCTTCTTCCATATCTTCCTGTCCTCTCCATCTTGTTCTGTCACCCCCATCACTTGCATGTCCTCTCTCACCACATCCATGAACCTTCTCTTAGGCCTTCCCGTTTCCTCTTGCCTGGCAGTTCGATCCTTAACATCCTTCTCCCAGTATACCCAGCATCTCTCCTCTGCACATGTCCAAACCAACACAATCGCACCTCTCTTACTTTGTCTCCCAACTGTTCAACTTGAGCTGACCCTCTAATGCAAGAGTTCCCAAAGTGGTCGATATTGACCCCCTGGGTTGATTTGAACTTTCTAGGGGTCAATAGTTTCAATAAAAAAATTTGGGGGTCGACAACAGCAAAAATAGACCCCCTTATTACTGCTATTTGTTTGTTACTTCAAAATATCTATGATTCCAAGAGGTACCTAATTAAAAAGTAAAATAATTCAAAAAAACACTTTTTTGATGAAAACACATTACATACCAAACTTTGCGAACGAAAAGGTAAAATGTGTCATTAAAAGAGTCACACGTAAGAAGAATGCATGAAAATACATGTGGCACAAACATGTCTGTGCATTGTCTTATCGAACGTATCAAAGCAAGTGCAGACATGAAAAACCGTTGCATGTCCGCAGTTGCTCGCAGTGGGACGAGACGACGGATATTCGATATTAGCAGAATCTATCAGTCTTGTACGGCCATGCTTTCATAAAACACATTAAATGATGTGACATGTACTTATTTGTGATTTGAACTTTGAATATAATTATTTATTGAGGAGCAGTGCTACGAAAAAGAAAATCAGAGGACAGTTTACGTATTCGAGTTTGAACAAAAATCTTCTGTTTCAAGTAAGTACATACTTTATTGTTTTTCTTTTATCACAGGGTCTGTCGAAATTGTTTGTTAATAAAAGTTTTTATTTCTTCAGATAATAATATGACTGAACCAAAAAAGAAATGCAGACAGTACAGCTTGGACTAGTTGTACTTTGTGGTACCTGGCCGGGATGCCCAGGAGGACCGGAGGAGGGCTTGTGCCTCCTCCAGACCGAGAGGGGGCGTCCGCCCTGGTTATGTTGGGGGCCTTGGGTAAAGGGCTTGGAAGCCCAGCCCTGTAGGGACCCGTGGCCACCGCCAGGCGCGCCCAGTGCCTGAATATCCCGGGAGCCCAGCACTTCCACCACACCAGGAAGTGCTGGGGGGAAGACGACAGGGGACACCCGGACGGCTTCGGGTGCGCAGGAGACTTCTGCCACACTAGGGTGTGGCTATGGAGGAATGCCCGGAAGCAGCTGGAGCCCATCCGGGTTCCTATTTAAGGGGCTGCCTCCCTCCAGTCATCAGCGGAAGTCGGGTGGAAGAGGACGGAGCTGGAGGGAGGACTAGAGGCGGCCAGGAGAGAGGCACAGAGACTGTGAGGCCTGGACATTGGGGGAACGGTGCAAGAGGCATTGGGGTTTATGGTGCACGTAATTTGTAAATAGTTGTAAATAAACAGTATGTTGGGTGCAACAACGATGTCCATCTGTCTGTGTCTGGGCCAGTGTCCACAACTTATTTTGAATGTACATATTTATTTCATTAGTCAGACCTGGTTCGCTTCCCGGTCCTTTTTGCTTTAATTTTCGTTAGTGCAGGTTTCGATATTAAATGTTGCACAAGACAATGTCCTATTCCATAGTCCTTTTATCTCCCGCAATCCAAAGACATGCAGGTTAGGTGGATTGGCAAAAATTGGCCCTAGTGTGTGCTTGGTGTGTGGGTGTGTTTGTGTGTGTCCTGCGGTGGGTTGAAAAGTTTGATATCTGTGTTGGCTGGGATTGGCTCCATACCCCGTGACCCTGTATTCGATTCAGCGGTACAATGGATGGATGGATATTTATTTTGTCAAAACTGTAAAAAACTATATCTTTTGTTTAATTTTCACTAGTGCAGGTTTCGATATTAAATGTTTTAAGACAATGTCATATGTTAAAGGGTTCTGTGGCCAGTGATTAAAATGAAAAGTTTGATATCTAGTGAAATATTTAATATCGCGTACTGTACAAATTTATTAATTTGAGTAAGTAAAGTAAATGACTAGGGGGTCGACGGTTTTAAAAGTTTTTGTTAAAGGGGTCTGTGGCCAAAAAAAAGTTTGGGAACTCTTGGTCTAACACAAGGAATCTTGGTGTCATTTTCAATTCCTCCCTTTCTTATTCGACCCACATAAACCACATCAGGAAATTGTTACTTTCACCTCTGTAACATATCCTGGGTTCACTCATTCCCTCTCCTTTTCTAATTTTGAGAAACTTGTCCATGCTTTTATCACATCCCGCATTGATTATTGTAACTCCCTGCTGGCAGGTGTCCTTTCTAATCTGATATCACAGCTCTAGGTGATTCAACGCTCTGCTGTAAGAGTCCTAACGCAGACCAGCAACAGTGAGCACATCACACCCATCCTGCTTCACCTTCACTGCTCTTTGTGTCTTACAGGATTAAATATAAAATTCTATTAAAAACCTACAAAACTTTAAAAGGCCTCACACCAGACTACATCAGTGACCTTCTCCATCTCTCTGCTCCTGTTTGCCCACTAAGCTCCTCCGATTCTGGCCATCTTGTTCAGCTCGACACTAACTTGCACTCTATGGGTGACAGCAGGGCCTTCAGCTGTACAGCACCCAGACTCCTGAAATTAATTAGATCAGCGGACTCCATTCATTCTTTTAAAAAACAACTTCAGACTCCTCTGTTCAGGAAGACGTCTACCTGAACCTGACATTCTGCCCCTTCTGTAAGTTCACCTGTCTGTCCAGATTCTCAGGATACTTTGAGTGTGTTTGCGTGTTTGTGTTTGTTTCTTACATCACAAATGATGTTATTAGGTTCAGGCATTTCTTTTAATATTGAACTCAGAATTTTACTCTGGTTTGTTTTTTCTTTTATTCTATTTTATGCTTTGTATATCTTGTATTTGCTGTATCTGTTTATTGTTCTATACAAAAAACTTTTGTATCCAATGTTACATATACCCTGCTGTTTAAAAAGCGCCTTGAGCACGGGAAAGGCACTATTTGAATAAAATGCATTATTATTATTATTACTATTATTATTATTATTTATTATGAATTGCAGGTATTATTGTTCATGCCATGATACACTTCCACAAACGTGTGTTGTGAAGAGCAGACTTTGATAGATCCTGTTCTTTAAATAACACAGGGTGCCCACTCACACCTCATTGTCATCCCATTGATTGAAAACACCGGACTCTGATTTCACCTTCAAACTAACTGCTAATCCGTGAGGGTCACATACTTTTGCCACTCACAAATATGTAATATTCAATCATTTTCCTCAATAAATAAATGACCAAGTATAATATTTTTGTCTCATTTGTTTAACTGGTTTCTCTTTATCTACTTTTAGGACTTGAGTGAAAATCTGATGATGTTTTAGGTCATATTTATGCAGAAATATAGAGGATTCCAAAGGCTCACAAATTTTCAAGCACAACTTTAGGCACAATTAAATGTTTATCAGCTTGTGTCTTCTGTTGTATTATCTTTATACCTAAACTACAATTTAAAAATGGCAAAATTTAAAATACAAGTTTATATAGTCCTTTACAGCATATTCCTTGTTCATAATTGAAAAAAAATCATGAGGTACTCAAGTTATCGTGTTTACACACACACACACACACACACACATATATATTATATATATATATATATATATATATATATATATATATATATATATATAGCCATTATCCAACCCGCTATATCCTAACTACAGGATCACGGGGGTCTGCTGGAACCAATCCCAGCCAACACAGGGCACTGACCCACCACAGGGCACACACACACACACACACACACACACACACCAAGCACAGGGACAATTTAGAATCGCCAATGCACCTAACCTGCATGTCTTTGGACTGTGGGAGGAAACCGGAGCACCCAGAGGAAACCCACGCAGACACGGGGAGAACATTCAAACTCCACGCAGGGATGACCCAGGAAACGAACACGGGTCTCCTAACTGCGAGGCAGCAGCGCTAACCACTGCGCCACCGTACCGCCCGACATAATTCCAAAAATAGTATTTTCGGACTCGGGGAGCTGTAAAATGTCGTAATTCACTAAAATACTTTCCCTATACTGTACTTCGTATACGAGAAAGTAAAAAAAAAAATCAGAAGTGAATAGTGACTTATTAGCGCCCTCTTGAGGTATCAACGTAAATTTGCAACTTTTGATTAGACAATGCACCCTGGTCAATACTGTATATATATTAATATATATATATAATATATATATAATGTGATACGTTTTGCATATTTTCAGCTGGAGATCCACAAATGGAGAAAAATGAATCACGTATCATAAAGTAGTTTTTATTCCTGAGCTTTCAGCCCCTTCCAGGGGTCTTCATCCGAGGATAATGCTTAGACTTACAAGAATCAAAGGCAATATATAGCAAAAATTACGTGGGACGAAGAGGTGGCTAAGTCAGTGTGATTATGGGGGTATTGGGTGTTAAGTTTAGTTTATTACGAACATGTTCTTCTTAAGTTTGCATATGCTGGATTTATGTCCAAGTGTCTGTGGATGGCGTTATCATTTGATAGCCAAGATTCGGCCAGCTCTCTGGCACTTTTAGTATTGCCTTTAAATTTTACTTGTACATTGTCCCAGTTAAGTGTATGTCCTGTTGATTGAGTGTGCGTATAGATCAGTGATCGTGAGTCCTTCTGACGGCGTTGCGGTGTTCCTGTATAAATGTTGTGATTCTTTTTGATGTTTGTCCTATGTATACCGCTGAGCAAGAACTGCATGGAATGTTGTACACTGCGTTTCGTGTTTCTGCTGTCGATTTCTTGTTTTTAGCATTAAAGAGGACCGTGCGCAGATTGTTCGTGGGTTTGTGTGCTATTCTGACGCCTGACTTGGCCAGGATGCGCGCTGCACCTTCAGACACATTGTGGTGATAAGGGAGTGAGTGCCAGGTGGAGGTTCTGATTCAAGTCAGTTGTTTGTTGAGTTTTATGGCGTCTTCTGTGTAAGCTTCGATTAATGAATGTTTTTGAGTATCCATTTGAAGTGAAAAGACAGAAGAGATAGCGTCTTTCATTCATTTTTGTCTCCTTCGTATTACAATGGGTGTGGACTCTTCTGAATAGAGTTTTAACACAGCTCCGTTTATGAGATACCGGGTGGTTGCTGGCGAAGTGTAATATCTTGTCTGCGTAGCATTCTTTATGGTAAACACTTGTGGTCAAGGTGGCGTCATTATTCCTTTCAATGTTGATGTCCAGGAAGCTGATGTGTCGGTTCATTTCTTTTTCTATGGTGAATTGGATTGCAGGGAATACTGTGTTGATGTGGTTGTAGAATTCATTCAGCTGATCATTTTTTAGTATGACGAATGTGTGATCTACATAGCGTATCCAAATTTGGGGTGTGAACTGAGATAGAGCCACGTTTTCAAATCGCTGCATTAGGCCTACCAGTTCCGCTAGAAGTCCTGATAACGGCGATCCCATTGGCATGCCTTCTTTTTGGGTACAGTATTTGTCGTTAAAATGAAAGTGAGTTTTTTGGCAAAGTGATATCAGGTGCATTATGTTTTTAGTGGACAGTTTGCTTCTTGTCTATATGGTGGGAGTCACTTCCTAGTTTCATTAATAGCGTTTCTGTGGCCGGATGAATCGGAATCATGGTGTATAGCGACACAACGTCGAATGACGCCAATCTGACCGCTAGTGTTTACCGTAAAGAATGCTACGCAGACAAGATATTACACTTCGCCAGCAACCACCCGGTATCTCATAAACGGAGCTGTGTTAAAACTTTATTCAGAAGAGTTCACACCCATTGTAATACGAATGAGACAAAAGTGAATTAAAGACGCTATCTCTTTTCACTTCAAATGGATACTCAAAAAAGCTTACACACAAGACGCCAAAATACTCAGCAAACAATGGACTTTAATCAGAACCCCCACTCCACCTGGCACTCACTCCCTTATCACCACAAGGTGTCTGAAGGTGCAGCACGCATCCTGGCCAAGTCAGGCATCAGAATAGCACACAAACCCACGAACAATCTGCGCACGGTCCTCTTTAATGCTAAAAACAAGAAACCGACAGCAGAAACACGAAGCGCAGTTTACAGCATTCCATGCAGTTCTTGCCCAGCGGTATACATTGGACAAACATCAAAAAAGAATCACAACATTTATACAGGAACACCGCAACACCAACAGAAGGGAGGACTCACGATTATTGATCTATACACACACTAAATCAACAGGACATACATTTAACTGGGACAATGTACAAGTAAAATTTAAAGGCAATACTAAAAGTGACAGAGAGCTGGCAGAATCTTGGCTATCAAATGATGACGCCATCAACAGACACTTGGACATAAATCCAGCATATGCAAACTTAAGAAGAACATGTTTAAAATAAATACAACTTTACACCCAATAACCCCCCCTCCTGATCACACTGACTTAAAAGACCACCCCGAAACATCTACGTAATTTATTGCCTTTGATTCTTGTAAGTCTGCATTATCCTCTGATGAAGACCCCTGGAAGGGATTGAAAGCTCAGGAATAAAAACTACTTTATGATACGTGATTCATTTTTCTCGCTTTGTGGATCTCCAGCTGAACTCTCGGGCAGAACTTCAACCACGTCCCGAGGGAGGTGGGGGACATTGAGTCCGAATGGGCCATGTTCCGTGCCTCTATTGTTGAGGCGGCTGACCGGAGCTGTGGCCATAAGGTGGTCGGTGCCTGTCGTGGCAGCAATCTCCGAACCCGTTGGTGGACACCGGCGGTGAGAGATGCTGAAGTGCTGAAGAAGGAGTCCTATAGGACTTTTGTCCTGTGGGTCTCTGGAGGCAGCTGATAGGTACTGGCAGGCCAAGCGGAATGCGGCTTCGGTTGTTGCTGAGGCAAAAACTCGGGCATGGGAGGAGTTTGGAGAGGCCATGGAGAACGACTTTCGGATGGCTTCGAGGAGATTCTGGTCCACCGTCCGCGTCTCAGGAGGGGGAAGCAGTGCAGTGTCAACACCGTATATGGTGGGGATGGTGCGCTGCTGACCTCGACTCAGGACGTTGTGGGTCGGTGGGGGGAGTACTTCGAAGACCTCCTCAATCCCACTAACATGCCTTCCAATGAGGAAGCAGAGCCTGGGGACTCTGAGGTGGGCTCTCCCATCTCTGGGACTGAAGTCATCGAGGTGGTCAAAAAACTCCTTGGTGGCAGGGCCCCCAGGGTGGATGAGATACGCCCGGAGTTCCTTAAGGCTCTGGATGTTGTAGGACTGTCTTGGTTGACACGTCTCTGCAACATCGCATGGACATCGGGGACAGTGCCTCTGGATTGGCAGACCGGGGTGGTGGTCCCCCTCTTTAAAAAGGGGGACCGGAGGGTGTGTTCCAACTATAGAGGGATCACACTCCTCAGCCTCCCTGGAAAAGTCTATTAGGGAGTTCTGGAGAGGAGGGTCCGTCAGATAGTCGAACCTCGGATTCAGGAGGAACAGTGTGGTTTTCGTCCTGGTCGGAACAGTGGACCAGCTCTTCACCCTTAGCAGAGTCCTGGAGGGTGCATGGGAGTTTGCCCAACCAGTCTACATGTGTTTTGTGGACTTGGAAAAGGCGTTCGACCGTGTCCCTCGGGGAATCCTGTGGGGGGTGCTCCAGGAGTATGGGGTACCGGACCCCTGATAAGAACTGTTCGGTCCTTGTACAACCGGTGTCAGAGCTTGGTCCGCATTGCCGTCAGTAAGTCAAGCCCGTTTCCATTGAGAGTTGGACTCTGCCAGGGCTGCCCTTTGTCACCGATTCTGTTCATAACTTTTATGGACAGAATTTCTAGGTGCAGCCAGGGTGTTGAAGGGGTCCGGTTTGGTGGACTCAGGATTGGGTCACTGCTTTTTGCAGATGATGTTGTCCTGTTTGCTTCATCAGGCCGTGATCTTCAGCTCTCTGGATCGGTTCGCAGCTGAGTGTGAAGCGGCTGGGATGAGAATCAGCACCTCCAAATCCGAGACCATGGTCCTCAGCCGGAAAAGGGTGGAGTGCCCTCTCAGGGTTGGGGGAGAGATCCTGCCCCAAGTGGAGGAGTTCAAGTATCTCGGGGTCTTGTTCACGAGTGAGGGAAAAATGGAGTGTGAGATCAACAGGCGGATCGGTGCGGACTCTGCATCAGTCTGTCGTGGTGAAAAAGGAGCTGAGCCGTAAGGCAAAGCTCTCAATTTACCAGTCAATCTACATTCCTACCCTCACCTATAGTCATGAGCTATGGGTAGTGACCGAAAGAACGAGATCATGAATACAAGTGGCTGAAATGAGTTTCCTCCGCAGGGCTTTCCCTTAAAGATAGGGTGAGGAGCTCAGTCATCCGGGAGGGGCTCAGAGTAGAGCCGCTGCTCCTCCGCATCGAGAGGAGTCAGATGAGGTGGCTCAGGCATCTGATCAGGATGCCTCCTGGACGCCTCCCTGGTGAGGTGTTCCGGGCACGTCCAACCGGGAGGAGGCCCCGGGGAAGACCCAGGACACGCTGGAGGGACTATGTCTCCTGGCTGGCCTGGGAACGCCTTGGGATTCTCCCGGAAGAGCTGGAAGAAGTGGCCGGGGAGAGGGAAGTCTGGGCCTCTCTGCTTAAGCTGCTGCCCCCGCGACCTGACCTTGGATAAGCGGAAGAGGATGGATGGATGGATGGATGAATATATATACACACATCTGTATCAGCCTCGTCATGCTTGCGTGCGCTAAATATGCTATAAAATAGTGTGCATTCGGAAAGTAAGAAGCAGGACATAATACTTCTTGTCCATCCTGTCCATTGAAAGAAGCCAGCAAGAATTTTCAAAAATCCTTATGAGAAAATGAACTACAACTACATACAGAGCTACGGTGGTTCATATGTGGGGTCCTGAAAGTCCTGTATATCTTTCTGTGTCAACAGTCAGGGAAGACAAAATTCCCACGTGTGAGTGGGACAGCAGCGTTCAGAAGGATGGCAAGCTAAAAAAAAATTTACAACTTGAGAGGCAAAAAAACATCCCCAGACCACCCTTGGTGGATCCAGATAAAGTGGCGCTACCACTACTTCTTATGAAACTTGATTTAATGATGTAATCTGTCTAAATCCTAACCCAAGATTGAGCCTGTCTGATGGATTTGTGCCAAAAGACTCGGGTTTGTCTGAATCTAAACTGAAAGTGGACAATTTTTTCTAAGCCTGATTTTGGAAAACTGATTTCTAATGTGATTTTATTGGTGCAACGAATGACATGAAACAAGGTGCGTGTCTATCAGTCTAATTTTATTGTGTTCCTGAATGCAAATGAAAACAACAATTTACAATTAAGACCTTTGGATTAAATAACCAGAAAATCTAGAAACGCAGAATGAATTTCATGATGATGTTGATGATCTTAAAAATACTTAGTTATCCACATGTTAACACATAGAAATTACTTGGCACATTCTAATAAAAACATATCAAACTTACTTATGTAATTTCTACATTGACCAAAACATACAAACTGGGAAGTTACAGCTTGATGAATTAGGTTTGGGGTCAATTTAAAAGAGCTTGTCTGGAGTAAAAACCTGCAGCCTTACGGCGTCCCCAGGGCCGAGTCTGGGAAGCACCGAATCACTAAATTTGAAAGTGTCGCCCTCCTTTATCCTACTAACGGGTCACCTGTCACATAAGCCTGCAATCCGACACCTCCTGCCGGCTAAAGCCGACATTCACGAGGTTCTGGTAAACCAAACAGAACGAACGCGCGTACTTGTCAGCGGCAGGGCTGGCGTTGATATGACGTCATCAAATGGCGACAAATAAACGGAGGTACTATATACGAGCTTCCCGAACTTTGCGAGCAGTAAACTTGTGAGCTAACGGGACTGGAGCTTCTTGCTGCGGAGCGAGCCGATTGTAAAACGTATTACATAGAGGCTGAAAAGTAAGTGGGCCGTGTTCGGGGACGGATTTTATCTTTGGCGTCTGACAGTGCAACGACGTGCGCCTTGAACAAAAGGTCGGTCTTTACTAAGGACTCTCCTCGTGGCTTCTGTCTGTGGCTCACTTCATTTCACCTTACCGTGTTAAATTTCTGTTTATATCCCTTGTTAATCTTTATTCTTTATCATCTATTCGACTGCCGAATTGTTTGACTTCGCGATTTCATACAGAACAAGCGCATCGATCTCGGGGTGTCATTTTTTAATTTACGAGTTTAAACTCCCGGCAGTGACACGCAGTCTGGTCAATGATACACTCGCGAAAGCAGTACGGCGGTAGAGGCTTTGTGTTCCAAATATCCGTCAAATAAAAATCAGAAAGCACACAACCTCATTTTACTAAGATCAGAAAGAAGATTGTAACAAACCGAGTTCTGCGTGTTTACGTTCATCTGTTTAAACAGCAGTGCAACTCCGGCGAACACTGCAAGCTGTTTTACGATGACATGAATTCATTTTTGGGCAGAGATAATTTCGTTACCGGTATTTCACTTTAAAACAGGACGTCATTTTCCCATCGTGTTATGAGAGGTGTATGCGGATTATTCTAGTGGAATGATAGGAGTATTCGTGCGATCACGTTGTGTAAATAAGATAAGAGGCGTAATGAATTTTCATTAAATGTTTAATATAAACATTAATATAACTAATTCCAGGTGTTAAACAGTCGGAATTATTTATTTTTTCATGTAGTTAGTTAGTACGTACTCAGGATTAAAAAGAAAAACATAAGCATTTGGCCATAAATACTAATGAAAGTTAAAATTGATTAAAGTTGAAAGACCTTCTCCCCGTGTCTGCGTGGGTTTCCTCCCACAATCCAAAGACATGCAGGTTAGGTGGAATGGCGATTCTAAATTGGCCCTAATGTGTGTTTGTGTGTGTCCTGCGGTGGGTTGGCACCCTGCCCAGGATTGGTTCCTGCCTTGTGCCCTGTGTTGGCTGGGATTGGCTCCAGCAGACCCCCGTGACCCTGTGTTCGGATTCAGCGGGTTAGAAAATGGATGGATGGATGGATGGACCTTATCAAAGGAATAGAAATATATTCATATTATTATTTTTCTTTTGTTTGTAATGTAGACTTTTTTAGAGTAGTTGGGTAATTTTATAAATCATTGCATACAGAAAATATAAATGGAAAGCCTCCTCCTAAGTGCATAAACGTTTTATTATAATTAATTTTATTGTGCTTATCTGAGCTAAAGGAGGGGTTATCAAAATGTAACAGTATGTAGGACCTTTTAAAGAGAGATCTACCTACCGGTTTCTTTATCCACTTTTATAAAAACATCCCTCCAAAAAGAGTTGAGAAATTTTACAATGGGGGAAAAAAAGGGGTGGTCAGCAGATTCTGTAGCCCCTTTACAGACTGCACACGGATCGCTTACATCAATGAACTCATTCGCATGATGTTTTATTAATTGAGTATTAACTATGCAATGTTTTAAACAACAATTCTCTCTTTTTAGTTATTGTTAAAAGCATAGGTAAAGATCCATGTTGATTTGACCAGTGAAATGTCACAGAAGGATCAGTTTTATGAATTGATAAGCACCTTATTAACTTCTTATTACGTTTATTGTCCCATATGTTCACTCCATTTATACAGCAGATATTAAACTATCTAATGAAAAAGTGTATGCAGGGGTGTGATTGCTTAGATATCTGGGGTAAGGTCAAATACAATTTCATATTCTCTTACTGAAGAAAGATTTCCTATTTTCACAAATCTGAACAGTCAGTCACATGGTGATTCTAATCAATTAAATGGTGAACAAATAAAATGCTATTAATATGTAAGCAAACGTTTTATCTTCTTTATGGGTAAAATTTGCATTGTTACAGAGAGTGAGATAAAGCTTTGTGGAGATTAATTATGTTTATACATCCATCCATTTTCTAACCCGCTGAATCCAAACTCAGGGTCACGGGGGTCTGCCAACACAGTTTATACAGTAAAGGCCAATTCATCCAAACTTGTTTATGTAAGGCAGCCAATTTTATAGTTTGCTTTCTTAACAGAAGAAACAGCCTTCAAATTTGATAAAGTGAAAATGTATTTGCAATTCAAGTCATTCGAAGAATTTAACAAATGTCATCTGTCTAATTATAGCTGTGGTTTAGTGTGGAGAAGTCCAGGACATTAAGTCATTCATTTATTATCTTTATTTACACTGTAAAAAAGTCAGTAAATTTTAACGGTACCAATACTGTAAATGGTGAAGGTAAAAGACCTTTTCTGAAAAAAAGGAAAGTTACCGTATGTTCTACTGAAAATTACCTTTATATCTTAAACAATACATTTCATTATTTTTTACAGCCAAGTTCAGTAAAATCAATATTTTTTTACCTTCAAAATATGCTGAATACCGTTTATTGATGCATTACAGTTATACTGAAAAAAAATTGTTAATTTTACAGTGTAAAACTGTTAAATAACGAAGGTAAACAACCGTAAAATGTAAAACGGTAAATCACCGTTTCAGTAAAACCGGCTACGATATTTGCATAAGGACCATCCATCCATCCATTTTCTAACCCGGTGAATCCGAATAGGGTCACGGGGGTCTGCTGGAGCCAATCCCAGCCAACACAGGGCACAAGGCAGGAACCAATCCTGGGCAGGGTGCCAACCCACCGCAGGACACACACAAACACACACACACACCAAGCACACACTAGGGCCAATTTAGAATCACCAATCCACCTAACCTGCATGTCTTTGGATTGTGGGAGGAAACCCACGCAGACACGGGGAGAACATGCAAACTCCATGCAGGGAGGTCCCGGAAGCGAACCCGGGTCTCCTAACTGCTAGGCAGCAGCGCTACCACTGCGCCACCGTGCCGCCCTTTGCATAAGGACACGCCCCTTTTTACAATATTTATTTACACATACTTTTATAACTTTGACTCCTGTTGTTTCATATGCAATTAAAAAGAATCTTCTCTAACCTCACAGAAAAATTAATTATTAGCTTCTAATGACAAACAGACCTCTGCTGTTCTTCATAACCCCACCACTACACTGGGTGGGACTCTGACTTGAATAGACGGACCTCTGGTTAGCCAAGTAGTACGTCTCTTCTGTATTTTACTGATCATGTAGCTTGAAATAATAACATTTTTAATGTTTTGAATTTTATTGCCAAGATAAGACACCGTTTCTTTATCTGGTTTAGGACCAGCTCAACTAACATCGCCTTTTTTCAAGGTTTCGATTTCACATTTTTATGCTGATGAGATTTACTGTAGTTCTGACAAGTCTGAAAAATGGTTAATTAGTTTAAGACATTTAGAAACGTTGAAGTTGTTTTTCAAAACTAAAGTTGTATCAATAAGCTGTGCAGTTTTGATTTCACTAACCTTGAAAGAAGCTTTTGTTCAACCAAAATGTTAAGAGTTTGAACACATAAGAGAGGAGCAACAGAGATGTCCGGTTTCCTTGACCGATTCCTCTCTCAACATTAAATCTGCACAACATCCCATTGGCAAAGTGAACTGAACTATAGATTTTTTTTCTAGAGAAAGTGTTTTGATGATCTTGAGAAAAAAAAAGTACCTAAATATACAATGCAAGAATGAAAGAAAAAATGAAAGTATGACTTAATAGTGTCAAATGCTTTGTAAAAGTTAAGTCAAACGTTTAGTGGGGCATCATCTTACCATTATATGTATATGTGGCACTCCCTTAAGATTCTCTATTAATGTTGTTCAGGGCCGCTTAATGCCATCCAGTCAGTACTGGAGCACTAATTTTACAATAATGTTTTAAGTGGAATGGCTGGGCACCGGTTAACAGTTAACGGAGTTTCTTTGGCAGACGTCTCATTTTGTGTTTTGATATCTCGTCATGTTTCCCACGCTGTGTACTTTTCATTGCCAAATTGTTGTTATTTATTTACCAGTAAATTCAATACAAATATGTACATTTTTGACCATGTTAATAATCTGTTCTTCAGTTTTCACTACCTTCTACATCTTGTCTTTAAAATTTTACTTTTGGTTAAACGTATATTCTAAAATTTGCTACTTACTCCGAGAAAAGCCCGAGTGGAGTCACTGAGAACACCGTCGCGGTTGGACTGATCTGAAAATCTCAAACTCTCATTTCCATCATGTGTACAATCCATCAACCCAAAACTACCAATGCTCTTCTCATGATGTTCCCCATCACCTCCTCATAAATTAATAACTGAATATTCAGTAGGATGTCTTTTATTATTAATCTTGTACGTGAAAAGCAAGTTTAATCATACAAAGCTTTAAAGACCGTTGTTCCATTTCAACAAGTGCAGCTGAAATCCGTGAAGACTTCATATCCTAAAAACATCATTTGAAAGCTTATTGTTAAGTAACATCTAATTTTATGAATCTAGAGAGTGAAGCTGATCCGTAACTTATAATCGTACGTCTATTTCGGCTCCATTTGGGACCAGCCATTTGGTTACATGTCAGATTGGCCGTATGTCAGTCATAAAGTGTACACATCATTGCAAATTGAGGGTCCGTGGGTCTGGTTTGGGTCTCTTTTACACATGCACTAACTGTCAGTATGTAGTAGCACAATCCAGTCTTTGCACCTTGTGCACTTTTCAGATTCTTTGTAGAGACGGCAGTGTGGGCGAATACATCACAAAGCCATGTGGAGCCGTGATGATCAAAACAAACCTTTGTGGACGTGTGGAAAGAACACAGGGAGATTCTATGAACTGGTGGGGTACCAGCTAGGTCTCCCCTTTTAATTCTAGTAGCAAATAGATTTTAAGGCCTTGAGCCCTTATTTTGGTTTTTAACATAAATAGCTAATGATGGGCTGCTCCATACTGACGTATCCATAGTAGTGTTGTGCAGTGAACAAACTACCTAGTTCTTTTGTACTTGTCGTGGTTTCTGAATGAACATACCGGTTCATTGACATTAAAGAACAAATCTTTTCGAGGCATGCACAGTGTGTGCGAAGTTCTATATTGCATTCGGCGACAGTTAACTTCACTTAAATGGCTGCTGTCTTTGGTACTAGGGTGTTGTACCGTGTTAGCCATTATGAATGTAGAGAAAAACCAAGCAAAATGACACCTTTTATATTCTGTATTACATCTTGCCTGAAGAAGGGGCCTGAGTTGTCTCGAAAGCTTGCATATTATAATCTTTTTAGTTAGCCAATAAATGGTGTCTTTGGGAAATACAGTGGAACCTCAAGATACGAGTTTAATTCGTTCCAGCACTGAGCTTGTATAGCGAATTTCTCGTATCTAGAGCAAACTTCCCCATTGAAAATAATGGAAATCCAGTTAATCCGTTCCGCACCCCCAAAAATATCAACATAAAAATCAATTTTCCTAAGAAATAACACTGATAAATAATATATACAAGTGGAATCTCGGTTTGCAAGTAACTTGGTTTACGAGTGTTTTGCAAGACGAGCTAAATTTTTTAATTAATTTTGACTTGATAAAACGAGTGATGTCTTGTAATACAAGTAGTATGGATACACTATGTCTGCTGAGCGTCATGTGAGCATAACTGAGTTGATGGTTCTTCTCTCTCGTGCGCATCTCTTTCGCTGGCGCACTCGTCTCTTTCTCTCTCTCTCTCTCCTTATCTCTCGCTCGCGCACGCATCTCATTCTCTCTCTCTCTCTCTCTCTCTCTCTCTCTATCTCTCTCGCTCGCGCCCGCGTCTCTTTCTCTCTTTCTCCTAATCTCGCTCGCGTTTCTCTCTCTCTCCTCTTGAGGGCAATCGTCTCCTATTCTCTGTCTGCATGTCCGCGATATTTTTGGATACGCTTATACAGCGAAACAATGAAATCACAAGCGCACAAACACGTAGATCCTCACGCTACGGGAGAACAAGGAACACTGAGTGAGCTGACAGGCTTGGTTGAATCCCCGAGTCGAGGCGGATCGGGAAACGCGTCACGCATAACCACAGCCTGGCTCGTGGCTCGTTACGCGAGCCAGTGCTCGTATTTAGATCTGAATTTTTCGCTCATACTTTCCTCTTATCTTGAATTTCTCGTATACAGAGGTGATCGTATCTAGAGGTTCCACTGTAGTCCAAAAACAGTTATGATGACAACTAGCCAATGACTGACTTGGCACATGACACTAAGCACCTCCTATTGGTCGGTTCACTCTGACTGAATGACTATAACTGTATCAGTACACTGACTGATTGAATGAACCAGTATGTCCCTTACCCATCTGGAATACCATTGCAAGTTTGTTCATGAACTGCAGACATGGGACTTGCAGTATGGTACACTGAACTAGTTCACCTAAAGATTTGGTTCATGTGCTCATCTGCAGACAAGAGACTTGGATTACACTGAACTGCAGTTCAGGTCACTGATGATATATATGTATGTTAGACTGCATCAGAAAGGGGTATAAAAGAAGGAAACTGTGGGAGATTAATCCAGAACCGAAAATAAATTCATTTAGTCCTATTCTGTTCTTGCAGTTTTATCGTGATGTGTGCACTATTCTAAGGTTCTAGTTGCACAATTGTTTTTTTTTCTATTGTTGAAAACTTATTTTCAAAGTTTAATGAAGATTATATTATTTATTATTGTTGTGACGCCCAGGAGGACCGGAGGAGGGCTTGTGCCTCCTCCAGACCGCGAGGGAGGCGTCCGCCCTGGTTATGTTGGGGGCCTCGGGTGAAGGGCTTGGAAGCGCAGCCCTGTAAGGACCCGTGGCCACCGCCAGGCGGCGCCCCAGTGCCTGAATATCCCGGGAGCCCAGCACTTCCGCCACACCAGGAAGTGCTGGGGGGAAGACGACAGGGGAAACCTGGAGAGCTTCTGGGTGCGCAGCCGGCACTTCCGCCACACTGGGGTGTGGCTATGGACGAATGCCGGAAAGCAGCTGGAGCCCATCCGGGTTCCCATTTAAGGGGCCGCCTCCCTCCAGTCATCGGCAGAAGTCGGGAAGAAGAGGACAGAGCTGGAGGGAGGACTAGAGGCGGCCAGGAGAAAGGCACAGAGACTGTGAGGCCTGGACATTGGGGGAACGGTGCAAGAGGCATTGGGGAGTGCACGTGACAATACTTGTAAATATTATAAATAAACAGTGTGTGGTGGATCCAACGATGTCCGTCTGTGTGTGTCCGGGTTCAAGTTCACAGTGTGAATTACTTAATTTTGTTGCTTGCTTTTTATATTGTTTGTATTATTTGGTGGTTCAAGTTGTTACACGGTTATGATACTATTCTAGATTTTAAAGAAGAATATAGCTTGTTGTTGTTTTTGAAGTGAACAAATTGGTGATTCAAACAATTTTGGCGAACTGAATGATATGAATGAAATCGGTAAAACAAATCATTTTGCACATCACTAGTGGATACCGTGTAGAGTATACAAAGCACCGTTTCCAGGCTTGTATTAAACACACCCATCTTGTGATCCTGGGGCACACTAGCACCGTGACATCACTGGCATCTCCACAGTCATAAGCCGATTTGGTCAGCCAGTCCGCCGGTGTTCTGCGACTCGAAATGTATAAGCAGCGGCCCTTTCTTACCTGTGTGAGATTCCGACACTGATAGTGCAAAACAAGAAGAGAAGAAATTCTATTAATACACCTCAGGATTGGGCATATTAGGTTAAATTATACACAATTCAAGACAGGACAGCATCAGTCTAAAGTCTATAGATTACGTAATCAAGTAGAGACAGTAGAGTTTGTATTATTAGGGTGCGTGGTATATAAATTACAAATGAGTTTGACATTTTAATTCCCAAGGAATGGGAATGGCACTGACATTAGAACAATTATTAAAGTATTGGAGATGAATGTAAACTGATTCATATATCCATATTCTTATTTAAACACTATAAGGCGGTGTTTCCCAACCTCGGTCCTGTGGCCCCACTGTGGCTGCAGGTTTTTGTTCCAACCAGCTTCTGTTTTTAACTGGACTCCTGGGCTAATTAAGTGATGTGTTATTTCCCAAGTTCTGTGTTTTGAGAACAGTATTGAAATTAGAAAACTAAGTTTGGTAAATAAATAAATAAAGATGTACAAAGAAGTTATATGGGAATAATGTGTATTTTTTCTTTTTAACAGTATTTTCACCTCGATTTTCACTCTACTTTTCTATGTGTTCTGTTTAATTAATCCATTATTTACTAATTAGTGGGTCTGATGCTGAAGTAGTTGCAGCCTTTGATTATTGAGTGTTGTTTGCCAGCATGTCTGCTCAGCTCGTTTTTAATTGTCATTAATAAGATATGACAAAGGGGAAAAACTGCACAGAGAAAGGGCAAAATATAATGAAATCAACAAAAGAGAGTTAAACATTTAAATCTAGCAAACGCAGAAATATTTCTAAATGTCTTATAAGCATAAAAATCATGCTGCTGTACTTTTCTGAATGTATAATAAAAGAAAAATGCCAGCTAATTAAATGAGATCCGTGCTATCAGGTGTTGTCACTGATTAGGAATCTGGTTGGAACAAAAAACCTGCAGCCACAGTGAGCCCTCAGGACCGAGTTTGGGGAAACACTGAGCTAAGGTTATTTGATAGTGTGATGTTTTGCTGAAAAGTTTACAGTGGTGTGAAAAACTATTTGCCCCCTTCCTGATTTCTTATTCTTTTGCATGTTTGTCACACAAAATGTTTCTGATCATCAAACACATTTAACCATTAGTCAAATAAAACACAAGTAAACACAAAATGCAGTTTTTAAATTATGGTTTTTATTATTTAGGGAGAAAAAAAAATCCAAACCTACATGGCCCTGTGTGAAAAAGTAATTGCCCCCTGAACATAATAACTGGTTGGGCCACCCTTAGCAGCAATAACTGCAATCAAGCGTTTGTGATAACTTGCAATGAGTCTTTACAGCGCTCTGGAGGAATTTTGGCCCACTCATCTTTGCAGAATTGTTGTAATTCAGCTTTATTTGAGGGTTTTCTAGCATGAACCGCCTTTTTAAGGTCATCCCATAGCATCTCAATTGGATTCAGGTCAGGACTTTGACTAGGCCACTCCAAAGTCTTCATTTTGTTTTTCTTCAGCCATTCAGAGGTGGATTTGCTGGTGTGTTTTGGGTCATTGTCCTGTTGCAGCACCCAAGATCGCTTCAGCTTGAGTTGACGAACAGATGGCGGACATTCTCCTTCAGGATTTTTTGGTAGACAGTAGAATTCATGGTTCCATCTGTCACAGCAAGCCTTCCAGGTTCTGAAGCAGCAAAACAACCCCAGACCATCACACTACCACCACCATATTTTACTGTTGGTATGATGTTCTTTTTCTGAAATGCTGTGTTCCTTTTACGCCAGATGTAACGGGACATTTGCCTTCCAAAAGTTCAACTTTTGTCTCATCAGTCCACAAGGTATTTTCCCAAAAGTCTTGGCAATCATTGAGATGTTTCTTAGCAAAATTGAGACGAGCCCTGATGTTCTTTTTGCTTAACAGTGGTTTCGTCTTGGAAATCTGCCACGCAGGCCGTTTTGCCCAGTCTCTTTCTTATGGTGGAGTCGTGAACACTGACCTTAATTGAGGCAAGTCAGGCCTGCAGTTCTTTAGACGTTGTCCTGGGGTCTTTTGTGACCTCTCGGATGAGTCGTCTCTGCGCTCTTGGGGTAATTTTGGTCGGCCGGCCGGCCACTCCTGGGAAGGTTCACCACTGTTCCATGTTTTTGCCATTTGTGGATAATGGCTCTCACTGTGGTTCGCTGGAGTCCCAAAGCTTTAGAAATGGCTTTATAACCTTTACCAGACTGATAGATCTCAATTACTTCTGTTCTCATTTGTTCCTGAATTTCTTTGGATCTTGGCATGATGTCTAGCTTTTGAGGTGCTTTTGGTCTACTTCTCTGTGTCAGGCAGCTCCTGTTTAAGTGATTTCTTGATTGAAACAGGTGTGGCAGTAATCAGGCCTGGGGGTGGCTACGGAAATTGAACTCAGGTGTGATACACCACAGTTAGGTTATTTTTTAACAAGGGGGCAATTACTTTTTCACACAGGGCCATGTAGGTTTGGATTTTTTTTCTCCCTAAATAATAAAAACCATAATTTAAAAACTGCATTTTGTGTTTACTTGTGTTATATTTGACTAATGGTTAAATGTGTTTGATGATCAGAAACATTTTGTGTGACAAACATGTAAAAGAATAAGAAATCAGGAAAGGGGCAAATAGTTTTTCACACCACTGTATATAATAAGAATTTCAACACAGACAGACAAGCAAAGGTAACTGCTTGGGGTTTGGACATACCGTTCTATGGATGTGTAAGTTCTCATTCGGTCTGCTCAGAGTTACTGCACACAGCTTAAGTGAGGGGTGAGCAGCGTGTCCTCCAGCCCACCACCGAACTTTGCTCAAGTGAAAAACCCCTGTGGTTGCCCACATCTTTCCTTTTCAATCATTAGTGTGTGTCTCCCCAGTTCATTTCATTGTTTTTGAGTCCATCTTCTACTGCACATCATCCTGACACACTGTCTCATCCCCATACTCTGCATTTTCATTACGTACCGTGTATTCCTACAAACGCTTTGATTTCTGCCTTCCTTTCTTCCCTCAGTCCGCGGTGTCCTGTTAAAAAGACGATTGAGGAGTTGGTGACCAGCAGGCTCTTGAAAGAGCATTCAGGAGTCAGTCCGGTTTCACACGTCTGATCAGCAAAAGAGAGAAAAAAATGAACTGAGCAAATCTTGAGTCCGCGACCGTGGCGGACAGAATACAAAATGAGAACGAATACAAATGTAAAGACTGGGAGATGAGCGTAGTTCCTCACAGTTTTTTCTCTATTAACTTTCCTGTAGACATTAATAACTGGCAAAGGTTGGCCATCAGCATTATTATTTGTGTGTATACACTGGATTCAGAAATTATTCAGAACCCTTTAAGTTTCTGCACACTTTTTATTGTGTTGTAGATTTCATTTTAAATTAATAAATTTACCAGCTTTGCCCATCAATCTACACTCAGTAACCCGTAATGACAAAATAAAAACCTGTTTTTAGGAAGTTTTCTAAAGTTAACGAAAACTGAAACCTCTCATTCATATACGTTTTCACACCCCTTACTTCTTTACTTTGCAGAACCCCCCTTGGTAAGAATCCCAGCTTCGAGTATCCATAAGTAAGTCTCTATAAGCTACACACCTGGACTTGGACAGTTTGCTGCCTTCTTCCTGGCAAGTCTTTTCAGGCTGTGTTAGAATGTATGGGAAGCGTCTGTAAATCTGTCATCTTCAGGTTTCTCCACAGTTGATCTATGAGGTTTAAATGTGGTCACTCAAGGACAATCAAAAATGTGGCCCAAAGTCAGCCAAGTATTGTCCTGGCTGTGTGCTTTGGGTAATTATCATACTGAAAGGTAAGCCATCACCTCGGACTGAGGCTGTGTATATTCTGAAATAGGTTTTCCTCAAGGTCCTCTCAGTATTTGGCTGCATTAATCATTCAATTTGTAACACTTTATCTGTCCCTGCTTCTGAGGAACACCCCATAGCATGATGCTGCCACCACCCTGCTTCACTGAAGGGATGATACTAGGTCGATGATGAACAGTTTCTGTTTTTTTTCCAGACAGAGTACTTGGAGTTCTGGCTAAAGATTTCAAATTTTGTCTCATTTGACCAGAGAATCTTTTACCTCATACTCTCACAGTCCTTTAAATGTCAGTTGGCAAACTCCAAGTGGTATGTTATATGCCTTTTACTCAAGAGTGACTTCCATCTAGCCACTCGTTGCTGGAGTGCTACCAAGATGGTTATCCTTCTAACAAATTATACTATCTTATGAAGCTCAGTTACAGGAGCCATTAAATTCTAGGTCACATTCATGGTCACGGCCTATCTTGGCCAGTTACTATGTTTGGCTGGACTGCACATTCTCGGAGGAATTCTGGTGGTGCCAAACTTCTTCCATTATACAACTATTGAGGTCAATGTGTTCTTGGAAACATCCAAAGCACTAGAAATGATTTTATCCCCTTGCCTTGTTCTGCACCCCACCACATCTTGAAGTGCAGTGTGAATTGTGGGACCTTATATACACAGGTACACATGGGCCTTTCTAAACGATGTCCAATCAAGTCAGTTTGTCACAGTTGGACCTCAATCACGTTCTCGACACATCTCAAGGAGAGAGAAAGCAAACAGGATGCACCGGAGTACAATCTGAAGTGCCAAAACAAAGCTGCTGAATACTTATACTGTAGAAATAAAATATTTTAGTTTTTGATTAATGAATTTGCAAATCTGAAAATTTTATTTTCACGGTGTCATTATGGATTATTGAGTATAGACTGATGGTCAAAAATGTCATGTCAAATGTATCCATTTAATAATAAACTTGCAACACAATAAAGTGGGCAGAAAGGGAAAGGCCCTGAATACTTTATGAAGCCACTGTACATTTTATACAAACTGTTTAATCCAATTTAAACAACACACATTAATGCCTGTTAATGCGTATTAAAGAAGTTATTAACAATTTGAGGTTGGTTGTACTGCCTCACAGCTCCAGTAGTGTGAATTTGAACCTCAGTCTGTTTACATCTCCAGTGCAGTTTTCATGTGTGCCCTGTTGATTATTATTTTTTCCCCTCCCATATTCTAAAGATGCACTCACATGAGGTAGTGGTGGATTGGTACTAAATTTTTGATTTTGGTATCAATACCAGGTTTCAGACAGCAGTGCTTGTATCAAATCAATCTCAAAGCAAATAAGGGTCATCCCTGTGTACCACCGGACACTCTTAGCTGATCACTTGGCCTCTCTCTCCTTGTCAA
Source organism: Polypterus senegalus (assembly GCF_016835505.1). NCBI lineage: Eukaryota > Metazoa > Chordata > Cladistia > Polypteriformes > Polypteridae > Polypterus > Polypterus senegalus. The sequence continues at coordinate 168,543,368 of NC_053161.1, read as the reverse complement.
GATCCTCTTTGATTTACTAGAATATTCATGAGGGTTAGTAATTGGTTGTTACTTGTCTGGCTCCTCCTCTTACGGTTAACTACAGCAGATTGGTCCCTCTGTCACACAAATCTCCAAACAGAGGAGCTCTAAGGGTGACTGAGACATACAAGATCCCCACCCCGCCGAGGTCACAATACTGGGAGGAGTTGGGATTTAGTACTGTGGTATGTATGAAATTATTCAGGGTGTTGTGTGTTTATGTGTGTTTATTTGTAACAATTAAGTGGCATACATGTTATATCAAACTTACTCTTCTGAAGTTTTACCCAAAAGAATTAAAATCTAATTTAAAAAAGTAGATTATGCAAATCCAGTGGCCAGCAATAGACTGAATAGGTAGAACTTTGTCCTAAGAGAGAAATTTGGCTTTTTACAGAAGCTCTTAAAAATAAATAAAATGGGTAGATAAATAGAATGCCTTTTATTGTCACTATACACATCTACAATTTAATTAAAAGCAGCTCCTTCAATGCAGAAAAAAAGTTCTGTATAGGGCTTGTATGGTTGTTTTTTTTAGCCTTAGCATAACGCCAGATCTGCGGCCCCACTTCTGCTTTCTTTCCCTCCTCCGTCTGTGTCGTCTCCTAGACCCGACAACAATCCACCGAGAGCCCGCTGGTCTCGCTATGTTGTCTGGGATGTTGTGCGTGTGATGAAAAACACTCGAAACAGATGTCTGGCTCTGGACACCGAAGTCTATAAGGTTCTGACGGGTGTAGCGGATGTTCGCCGAACCGATCGTGCACAAACAAGGAAAAAAAAATGCACTGAAAAGGAGAGCCCTGAGCTGCTGCGACCATGCGCGCCGCCATGCTCCTAGCTTAATCTAGCCTACTTCTGATAGGCTAGGCACTTTTTATAACTTTTTGGTTAGCACATTAGAAAAATTATTGGTGTTTTGGTGAATTATGCACATTATACAACCCTTTTTTATTATGAAAAGGTTAAGCAAGTGTTGCAGTGGGAGGTTCGGAACGCATTATGGGTTAGCCTTCGTGAACGAATTAAGTTCGTAAGTCAAGGGTCCACTGTATTGTGTATTTAAGTTAATCAAATTTATAACGAGTCTCCGGAAATCCACCCGCCGATGTACCGTATTTGCGTATATAGTTTCAACATAAAGGTTTCATTTTACCAAACCTCTCCGCTATCACTTCCTGGTTTCCATCAAAAATGCCAGCAGTCTCAAATTCTCGCCGATAAACATGATAAATATACCTGAAGAGACACTTTTAAGGAAATTTAGAAAATTTTGCTTGGAGAAGGGGGTTGGCTTAAATACCAGTCATCGGCAAATACATGTAATTTAGTAGGTAGAGAAGGGGGTCGGCTAATATACCGAGTCGGCTTGTATTCCGGGATCTACGGTAAATAAATATGCACAATGCACACACGCTTTGGTCTGAACACACACCAGAATGACTATGAAGCAAGAAAATTAGAGAGAGAAAAGTTCTCACTTGGCTGTCACAGTCAGAGTGAGGCATTAACAGTCATATTGCTGCAAGCCCCCTTAGTGCTTCTTGACACACTTATGCTCGATAATCTGTTGGCTGAAAGTACTCTATTTTAGTTTGTCAGAGTGAAGATGTGCAGCCTTTTTCATAATGGCACTCAGTTTTGTTTTAATTCTCTCCTTAGCAATGAACTCCATGTGGACCAGGATGCATCCCATAACTGAGCCTACGCTTTTAATTAGCCTGTTCATTCAATCGCCCTCTCTGCTAGCCCAGTACAGGGGCAGTGTAGAAAATCACACTGGCCATCAGAGAGTTATGGAAGATGTGAAGGATGTCACTTCACACATTGAAGGAATGGAGACTCCTGAGGGAAAAGAGCCTGCTCTGGCCCTTTCTTATATAGTTACTAAACTTTTTCCCTTCAATGCTACCCACATCCATCTGTATTATGGCGATGCTGTTAAGTTCGGTCAATCAGTTATTTACTAATGCAGAAGGGATGATCACAGTTTAACGGAACAATGCACTTTAAACCCCTTGTTCTCACTAAAAGTTTTAATTAAATTTAATAATACAATCCAAAAGTTGTTATTGACTCAATGGATAACAGAGAGGACTTGCAGCTTTTAATAAATTGATTATTTCAGTTACCCAGGAAGGTTTGTCAGACATACTGTCAGAAATAGAAGCTACGCACCACCAATTTCACTTATCAGCCAAAGCTAGCAAAGCCCTTATTTCACTTGCTTGTCTTTTCCTGTTGCAGCCTGCACATTTCACCTCTGAAATAGTTCCTGTTTCATCACTCCCTCCTTGACGTTTCTGTTTCTTAACTTTTGTCCTGTGCTGCCCCTACTTGCATAAATATTCATCGGTATAACTGATAACACAGTTCTGGCACCCCAACAGCACTGTATGTTTAGTTCAAGTAATGAATACTGCTGACCCACAGCCGTGAAAGATGGTCTTCTTGTTTCAACCATTTGGACCTTCACTCCACTCCCAAAACTGTTTCACATGTCTTAATTTAAAATGAAGAGCAATGAGTTACTGTCCGCATGCAATGAACTGTCTAACTTTAGGAAGCCTTAATAGATAGGGTCTGGTAAAATGACATTCATGTGTCTTTAGATCAAAATGATGCAATTTTAATGAGTCTGATTCTTGCTCTTTTTACAGAGAAAAAGAAAAAGCTGCTGCTTACTGTAACATCTCAATGGATGTGAAACAGGAGACCTGTGATATGGACAAGAATATCGTAGATATTAAGGAGGAGGACTGTGAGTGGGAATCCATCTACCCTAAACAGGAAAGTCCGAGCATTAAGCAGGAGAACCGTGAACTGCAGTCAGTGGGCATTAAAGATGAAGGCGAAAAGAAGTCAGTCAGTATTGAGACACATAACCATACAAATCTGAAGAGTATTGAGGAGGATGACTTTCATGACGGGTGTCAGGATGGAGTGGTGACCAGGTTAGGCTCTTCTCAAAGCAGACCCTGTTCATCTCCAGAGCCTTCTATCAATGTGAAGTCTGAATCATTAGAGTCTGACACAAAGAGGACTGAGGAGACTACATCTGTTAGAAGTCGGGAAAATCAGCCACCAGCTACAAAGAAGTCTGGGAAAAGTAAGTGTAAAATAAAAATGTAAAAGTTTTAGGTTTGGGGTTTATGGAACTGAAAGGTTGGGTCTTGAGGTTATTATAAGAAATGTAGAAATGGAGTGAAAATACTGCATTTTACTGTTTGTTTTAATGTAAGTTTGAGATTTCATCTATTGTAGTGTAAGGTTTAGCAATTTGCTATTCTTTACCAAAGACATGTTTAGGACTTTTGCATAAAGAGTGATATACAAAGTGCAACTGCAAAAAAAAAAAAAAAAAGATGTGATACCTTTGGGCAAGCTAAGTAAGTAAAAGATGACCTGATTTCCAAAAGGCATAAAGTTGAAGATGGCAAATTTCTTTAACATTTTAAGCTAGATTACCTTTTTTATTTCCATTATTTACCACTTCAAAATAACAAAAAAGGTAAATGTGTATGAAAGAAAAGTGTGGGCACCTGCATTGTCAGTTCTTAGTAACACCCCATTTGGCACATATCACAGCCTGTAAACACTTTTTGTGGCCAGCTAAGAGTCTTTAAATTCTTATTTGGGGGATTTTTGCCCATTCGTCCTTTTAAAACGCTGCTAGTTCTGTGAGATTCTTGGGCCGTCTTCCATACGTTGCTCTTTTGAGGTCTATCCACAGATTTTCATTGATATTTATGTCAGCGGACTGTGTGAGCCATGCCAGAACCTTAAGCTTGGGCCTCTTCAGGTTGTCCATTGTGAAATTTGAAGTGCAGTTCTGATTGTAATCCTGTTGTAGATGCCATACTTTTTGTGGTTGTAGCTTTTTAGATGATGTGATATTTGCTTCTAGAATTTTCTGGTATTTAATTGAATCTATTCTTCCCTCTATCAGTGAAAATTTCCCCATTCTTCTGGCTGCAACACAAGCCTGAAACATGACCAATATACTGCCTTGCTTAACAGTCAGAGACATGTTCTTGTCATGGAATTATGTGCCCTTCGCACATTGTGGCCAAAAAGTTCTTTTTTGACTTCCATCAATCCATAGGACTTGTTTCAAAAATACATCAGGCTTGTTTAGATTATTATCTGCAAATTTCGGATGCTAAATTTCGTAGTGAGGACACAGAAAAGGTTTTCTTTGATTGATCTGTATGGTGGTGTTGCTGCACAGTAGAAGAATATACCACCACTCCAGAGTCGGAGTACAAAATACCTCCAAGCTTTAGCAAACAGGAGTTTCAATTTGCCTTTCTAGCAATCCTATGAGGAGTTCTCTTATGAAAATTTTTCTTGGTCTTCCAGACCTCAACTTGACCAGCACTGTTGCTGTTAACTGCCATTTCTAAAAAGTATTATGAACTGAGGAAATGGCTACTAGATAGCATTTTCCTGCTTTGGGGGCACCACTTATTATTTCCCAGAGTGCTAGGCAGCTGCTCAGAGGAGCCCATGGCTGCTGATTGTTAGGACGGTTTTAGGAGACAGAGAATTTATACAGCTTTGACATTTGCAGCACCTGGCCACTCCTAATGATGACTGTGAACAAGACAAAGCCCTAAGGAAGTAATTAAAGTCTGAGATCTTGGGTTGGGGAAGTTATCTGAGACCTCCAATCACTTGGGGTGCCCAAACATTTGCTGGGTACTCCTTCCTTTTTTCACTCTACAAAGCAAAACTAATACACAAATCTTACTTAAAATGCAAAAAAAAAGAATGTTTCATCTTTAACTTTATTGCTTTTGGAGATCTACGTATTCATCTTCTATTGACTTAACTTTTCACAGTAAGATGTGTTTTGATCAGGGAGGTCCCTAGATTTTTACATGCGACTGTTTGACATGTCACGAAAGTGTACATCTTGGGTAATGCTGAAAAGGATCATCTGCTCGGCAGACTATATCATGCATCCAAGTTAGAAATTAAATGATGGAACCCTGAACTTTCCACTATAGAAAATGGTTGGTTATCTAAAATGATAAATTCCAGTTATTTTTTTTTTTTTTAAAGGAATACTCTTCGATTGTTTCCTGTCCTGATCATATTCCTAATTCTTTTTAAATAGTGCCATTACTGATGACTGAGACAGTTTTTGTTTCTTTACGGTTTCTTTCTTTCATTGCATTGTTGAAAGTCGGTGAGCTCAGCTGATTGAGTCTCATCAAATTAGTCACGCCAAATGTCTTGGCTTTAAAGCCACCACAACCAACAATTAACCTTTTTCTTTTTAAACTTTACATATAGCATTCCTGTCACTTTAAGACATTTTAATATACTTCAAAAACCGCTGTTATTTACTTCTCCAGTTTACACTTTGTGCGCTCTGTCGGTAATGTGAATATTCGCCTTCAGGTTAACACATCCTGTGTGACCAAATCAGCAGACCAATCAGTCAACTGCTAGCCGACTTTAATAATAACAAGCAAAAACTGGCCTATTTTGATTCAAGGCCGATTTATTTACACACTGCTACTGTTCAGTTCAGTTGTATTTCTTTTTTGATAACGCTCTTCATGGAGTGCAGGCTCGGAGTGCTTGACATTTTTAGCTATGATACCATAACAGAGATAATAGATGAACACACGCATTAGAGCAAAGAGACAGTAAAACCTAGCATCTTTTAGTTTATTTAACACATAAATCGTGACAGTACATACCCATTAACATTGTAATGGTGAGTATAAATGTTACCATTGTGTCACAAAGGTGACCAGTTGTGGAGTCCCCTGACACTCCCATTTAAAGCAGAATCACCAACAGCTGGGTTTTCTCATCTTCTAATTTTTCTCAAAGATCACAGCACCTTCTGTAGGCCTCTGCACTGAGGCGTCTCTCATCCATCGCTCTTTTTTGCTTTGGTGATTTAAAGAAGCCATTTTGATGTTTGTTTTGGTGTCAACTGGTTTTGTTTAATTGTGGATAAATGTCAGGACACATTCTGATTATTAAAGGGTGCATTTTTCATGCTTGGCATGTTATTCAGTTTTATATACTACCTTCATAATTTTTGAGATAAAGCACAAAAAAATTAATTTATCCCTTTCCACAGTTTCAAATTACAAATCAAGCAATTCAGATGTGATTAAAGTGCACATTATAGGCTTCCATTTAAAGGGATTTCCATATGTTTTGGTCATACAGTGTAGAAATGACAGCACTTTTTCTACATTGTCCCCATAATGTTTGAGCCAATTGGCATCACAGGTGTTTGTGGTTCCTCAGCTGTGTTTCATTGCTTTAGTCATGCAGGCTTAAGATACCTGGGCTTACTTCTCCTTATAGACTACTTTTGGAGTGTGTAGTTGCTATTTGGTCAACATGAGGACAAGAGATGTGCCAATGAAAGTCAAAGAAGCCATTACGAGGCCAAAAAACAATAATAAAATCATTAGAGACATCATTGAACCTTAGGATTATCTAATTCAACTGTCTGGAATATCAAGAAGAAGAAAGGATGCACAGGTGAGCTCAGTAATCACAAAGAGACTGTTAGGCCAAGTAAGACCACCACTGCTGATGACAGAAGTTGCTGCTGATTGCATTTTGTTTTTGACTTGCACACACTGATGTTCATGATATTGCATGCATCTCTGTAGCATCTTAAATATACCATCTCATACAGGTGGCATGATGCTTAGGGTGACTGCGAGATTCCTCACCAGTTAGGCAGTTCACACTGAAAAGTAGCTATCGCCAAACAACCCCGTGTGATGAACTCTGTAATGAAGGCTCCAGTTCTGCACACAGTTCGAAGAGGATGACCTTAGAAAGTCTAAACCAGCTTATGACTCAGTCATCATCATGTGCCAAAAAATCATTGTGATCCCTGAAAATTCACACCTTGTGTTGTAATGGCTGACCCCTTACCCAGCCGGCAGCCACACTACCAGGACCCGTGGCCTGGATAATTTGCTGAGGAGAACCTACTTATACCAAGCCGTACCTCTGACAAATAATATCTGCAAACCAATATCACCCAAAATCGACGGTTATACGTCAGCAGACAAAATCAGACATGTAAAACAAATGCAGTAATACATTAAATAAGACACAATGACAAATACAATACTACAAATCCCCGATGTAATCTATACTAATAAAAGGCAAAGCCCTCACTGACTGACTGATTGACTCATCACTAATTCTCCACCCGTGTAGGTGGAAGGCTGAAATTTGACGGGCTCATTCCTTACAGCTTACTTACAAAAGTTGGGCAGGTTTCATTTTGAAATTCTACTCGTAACGGTCATAACTGGAACCTACTTTCGTCCATATACTGTATACGGCCATAGCCTGCAGCTCAGTCGCCGTGTGAGGCGGAGTTGCGTCTCGCATCATCACGCCCCACGTGATTGAGTGCCTGCCCGTATAAGGTAAATATTCGCGGGTGAAGGACTGTGCTTAGCATATTCATAAGTGCAGCTACTGTGGAAACCCTCTGATGCTGAACAAGCATTTGTACACATCAATAGGAAAGTAAGGTGTAAAGCTTAAGTTTAAATTACGTTCATAGACCCGCTGCTGCTATATATTCGCAGGCAAATCCACAACTTAATACCGGGAATGCCTATTAAACATCTTAGATTCATGAGTACCGATTTGGGTAGTGATCACTTTGATGAATGAAACCTGTTAAAAAAACACATTACACAATTGAGAAGACCGCAAAACAATATGAAGCGAGTGACGCATACAAGCATATTCATAAGTGCAGCTGCTGTGGAAACAAAGCACAGTGTAAACCGTAAGTTTAAATTAAGTTCATAGACACGCTACCGCTGGCGTTTGTCATGCCTACGACGAATACGATATTCGCGAGATACAAGTTTACTGAGAGGACGCAGGGTATAAATGAGACTTTTCATCAGTTCATTCAGTTAAAAATGTTGGTGAAGATTTCAAGACCACGAAAAAACTGATGTTTGTCACGCTCCTCGACCCCCAGAAGTTTCGGGAATACAAGAAAAATTTCCCGCATGCAGCCTTCTCCAGTTTAACACAGAGCCACGGAGCTGTCTCAGCTAAAAACAGAACTGACTGTAATGTATGCCATGGATGATTTTGCAGGAAAATCTCCCACTGATCTCCTTGACTTCCTTCATCTGAAAACTCTGAATGAGAGCATGGGGCAGCTGTACACATTGGTATGTTTGGCATTGACCATTCCCATGTCCACTGCTTCTGTCAAGCGGACATTTTCAGCCCTAAAGCGAATTAAAACTTATGCCAGAAATACGACTGGGCAAGTTCAGCTTTCAGTATTAGCTTCGATGGCGATAGAAAGGGACTTTTTGATGGAACTAAAGCGCACGGATAATCTGTACGATAGAGTAATTGAACTGTTTTTGAGGAAAGAGAGGAGGATGGATTTTGTTTACAAATAGTCCGAATTTTTGGTGAGTAAAATGTTGCGATTTTCCTAAATAATATTGCAAGTTTGAGTTGTTTTTCATGTTTTTTATGTGTGTCGCGGCTGTAGCTGCAGTAGAAAGGAACTTGTTCACCCCAGGTTTGTCTATTCAATAAAGGCATTTATTGTGGCTACAGGACTTATCTATCTGCGATGCACTGGCTCTTAATGCTGTATTTCTGCATATTAAGATGGTTTTTATAACCATAAATTATTTTTTGAGGGGTGGGTTGATTCAGACGGAGCACTACTGAACGCCTAGGTGTGAAATGCACGGTCCGCCACGGGACCAGATGATACATAAGTTTGATTAAAATTAAAACCCGAAAATAAACGAAACTGTAGAGAGGTTCAGATTATACTTCTCCCAGTGCGTCTCTCTAAACCCTCCGTGCGGGAACATTATCATAAGGCTTAACACTCTTATTGTTACTCATTCTACGTGCACCTAACCGTCCTTATTACGGAGTCTTCCTTGCATTACTGCTGGCTGCTTCTTACCATTCACTTTCCTAACTCTTTATTTAAATAGTTTTCCTTCTCACTTTTCTGCCCCTTCGCTGTCTTCTCCCTTTTCGTTCAAAATACGCACTTCCTTGCCTTCAGTTAGCTTCCCTTACGTCACACCATGGTATGTTTAGCACAAATTAATACCGGAAATGCCTGTTAAACATCTTACATTCACGAGTAGTGATTTGCATAGTGAACACTTCGATGAATGAAACCTGTTATCTTTACAACGGTTGACAAACACGGAATGTAACTTCAAAACAACATGTCCTCCAAATACGAACTTAATTGAAAGAAATAATGATAATCAAATCCTTGACGCAACACTCATAACAGTGACAAAACAATTACATTGACAATCGGGTTATGTTATTTTTAAAATGTTTTCTTTTATTTTTCATAACTTCTTTAACACACTACTTCTCTGCTAAGAAGTGCGGGTATTTTGCTAGTATACTGTATAATAAATATACTCTCCTATCTCTCTCTCTATCTCTCTCTCTCTATCTCTCTCTCTCTCTCTATCTCTATCTCTATCTCTATCCCTCCACCATACCAGCAAAGTGAAAACACCACATATACAATAACGAAACCTCCCTTGCATACGTATAACAAACACACAATACAAATAATGGCAATGGATGATTACTGAAATGTTAATGAACTTGGAATGAGACCGGGTAGATAAATGTCCAAAATACTGATGGCTGTTCAAAATGATTGTGTTTGATTCTCCCGAATAAAAACGGAACAATCTCACCGTGCTTCCTCGGCGATGGTGGAAAAAAATTTCCATTCCTGGGGTTTCTGGCGATTTGAATGCGTTGTAGTGATTCCAGCTGAATAAGAAGCAAAATGGGGAAAAAGGCGCAATGTAAATAAAGGTGAAAATGATGAGTGGTGGTTTGTTAGGTGAATTTCCTTTCTCTCCTCTCCCCCTCTTTTTTAAATGCAACATGTCCCAGATTTATTTGCTGGGTAAAAAGGTGATTTCCGTTCTGGGGCTGCGGTCTCTCTCCATAATCCGTCCCCTCAGCACTTATGGGGAGAACATTCACTGACGTACACGTAACCGACAGTAAACAGGACGATGGAAACAACACGCACTCCGCACACACATAAAATATACTATTACTATGTAGCCCCGCTACGTTGTAGCCTGTCAAACATCAGAGTGCAAAATGTGTGATGAAATGAGATTTTCTGTTTAGTTTGTTTTTCCACCAGGAGTTGCTAAAATGTTGTTATAATAAGTTTGTTATAATATTAAGATTTATGTTACTGTCTCTGGTCAGACCCTTTTAAATGTTTTTTTCCGTGTAACATGCAGAGCTGAGCCAGATTTAGCACAGAGTGTCAGCATTCAGAATTTCTGGGTCAAGCAAAGCATAAGACAGACTGGAGAAAACTGAGTGTTATTTGAACCTACTGTCTGATGTCAGCACAACATTGTTTGACCTACTGGGGGTCTGCACATGTAGAAAGCAGTATAAAAGAACTCTGGAGAATTGCCAACTTTGAATTGGTCCCAAATCCTCCTACGCTGTGACGATGAAAGCAATTTCTACACGCCGGGTTCCCCGCATTCTCGGACTGAAATCTGCCTGTTTCTCCCATCTGTACTGCAGTGTAAGCCGATATTAAACAAAGCTAAATGTATTCTTTCTTTTCTGTGAGTTTGTCGCCACCTATCGCTTAAGAGCGGGATATTGCAGTTATTATTTATAATTATTTAAATACAGGTTCATTAAAACGCCACAATATAAAAGAACATATTTCCAAGGAGCTAACACCTCCCATCGGAAACATTCTGGCACTGCGAGCAGGATTGTGGCTATGTTAATAACCCATATATTTATGATGTATAATATATTTAAAACATATGCTTCGGATAATGTCGGCATAGGAGGTCTCGGTCAGGTCCGTATACCAGGGTGGTCGTGCGCACAGTCTTGGACACCCGTGGCTGATTTATTTAATTCTTATACTGCCCCAATAGCGTGGCCTGATCTAGAAGGAGAAATTAATCCTTCAAATATCCAAAAGGCGGTTTTGGCACTCAAGCTAGGATGCAGGGGGAAAAAGGAACAGCAAGCCGCCGGAGAATTCGGATGGCTTTTATTAACCGCAATGCGCAAGCTAGACCATAAAGTTCAAAGTATGGTCATAGAGTGTGGGGAACTTAAATAAGAAATTGAAAATCTACAAGAAAAGCAAGTTATTACACGCGAATGTATGGAAAATGCTACGTCTCGGGCGAATGAGTGGGAGACTAAATGTACTACTCTAGCCGTGCGGTTAGTGCATGCGAAGTGACGTAAACAAGGGAAAACAAATGTCAACACCAAAAACATCTGCATAGGACTTATGAATGCTCAAAACTTACTGTAACATTAAGCCAATTTCCATGGCAAGTTCTGATATATTAAATCCTGGCTTTTGCGTAAGAAATGGCTTTCACACGTTTCCAAACAAAAGGAAGATTATATTCTTGTGGACCTGAAATTTAGTTATAATAGAGAATGTAAAATGAATAAATCAAGTGTCTTTCCATGTACAACTAAAGTTTTATAATTGCTTATGCTTATCAAAGGTTGTCCCTAATTTCAACCAGCATGTATTTAATGTGAGTTAATGTTATTAATAATAAGGCGGTGGATTGAAAATTAGATTTTTTTTTTTTCTTTTAAACTTTATACAGGAAACGAACATCACTGCTGTTTGGAATGTGGCAAAGAATTCTCTGGAAAGAGTGCTCTTCAGAGACACACAAGATTTCACACCGGAGAGAAGCCATATTGCTGTAATGAATGTGGCAGATGTTTCTCTTACAGGAGCAGTTTTAAAACCCACATAAGAATTCACACTGGAGAAAAGCCGTACTGCTGTGTGCATTGTGGGAAAAAATTCTATGCTGCAACTTCTTTGCAGATACATACAAGAATTCACACTGGAGAGAAGCCATTTCACTGTAATGAATGTGGTAAACAGTTTTCACAAAACGGCAGTCTTCAGACCCACAAAAGAATTCACACAGGAGAGAAGCCATATTGCTGTAATGATTGTGGTAAACAGTTTTCAGAAAAATGCCATCTTCAGATTCACAAAAGAGTTCACACAGGAGAGAAGCCATATTGCTGTAATGAATGTGGTAAACAGTTTTCACATAAAAGCCACCTTCAAAATCACAAAAGAATTCACACTGGAGAGAAGCCATATTGCTGTAATGATTGTGGCAAACAGTTTTCAGAAAGAGGAAGTCTTAAGAGTCACAGAAGAGTTCACACTGGAGAGAAGCCATATTGCTGTAATGAATGTGGAAAACAGTTTTCACAACTAAACAGTCTGAAGTACCACACTAGAGTTCACGCCAGAATAAAACCAGTAACCGTTCAAAAATCAGTCTAGAAAAACCAGCCTCCTTAAGGACTTAAGAGTGAGGTTCACTCCTGTTCTGAAAAACAAGGAAACCAAACTACTGTTGAGAAATTAATCCCTGAGAGAAACCCTATTGCTGTTTGGAATGTGGGAAACTATTCTGTCAGAGGATTTCTCTTCAGTAACATAGAGATCGCACCAGAGAGAAGTACAACAGAACTGTCCCGACTAAAGAGTGAGGTTCACTCCTGCCTGGACAGTAAGAACATGTAACCGACTGGAATCCTTCCTACTTCATGTTGTGTCGGAAACAAGTCAACATGGAGGAGAAATAGAAGTTTGTTTCCTTTTCCCTTCACAGAAACAAATAAAAAAAAAAAAAATACAAAGAACTTCTCTCCAAAGCTAAATAATTAATCAAGTCAATTACAAATAATTACAAATGCAAAGTAGTAGTACAAAATAAATAAAACTAAAATCCAGAATGTACACATGGCCAATGTTGTACACCATGCTGAATTATGTTTAAATGATGTGGCAGCATGCTAATAGGATTAATGCTATTTTTTGTTGGTGGTGTTAATAAAAAAATAAATCTGCATATAAGAACTAAAAAAAAAAAATTATTAGATGCTTGAGCATTTTCAAATAATATACATGTCAAATACTCCCCGAGGAGTACGTTAGAAGAGAAAGAAGTCAAAACACACTGGCCTAAGAACCTAAGTCTTTGTGGACCTTAAAATGTTGGGCCTAGTTGGATAAGATCTATATTTGGGGGCTATACCCTTTGTCTTGGCATACCACCCTGAAGAATTTAAATGTTCTGAAGTGCCTCCATTTAATTTAATTTTAAATTGTTACTTACTGAACTATTATTAAAACTAAAGGCGACGTTTCTTTTCCCATCCAAATAAGCATTCTTTCAGAGAGCTTTTATAAGGTAGTTAGCACTTGTAACCTGTCAAAGACATGGTTTAGAAAGAATTTCAAAAGGATTTGATATGTTAGGACTGATAGGCACTGACTGTTTGTCACCATGAGGAGGTCACTTCATCTGCCTGTGCTAACACTGGAAAAACAAAAGAAATACATGCAGTTGTGTCTCAAATGTTGTAAGTCCCCTTGGCGTCAGTCAAATAATTAATAAGAATTGTCAGAAACTTTAGTAAAGTCACACCCTTGACCAGAAGGGGTTTCCTTTTCCCAAGAGACTTGGCACTCTCATGCTGTCTTGGGTTACCTACAGTGTGCTTGTTTATTGTTGTAAATTGTTTGTTATTTTAAATAAATTTCAAAATACTCAAATTCACCAGTCTGTCATCTCCAGTTATCTGTCCGTGACTCCTGCACTCGGCGTTCTGTTTTCTGAACTCTGTGAATTAGCACATTTTCCAGAGGTCCCTGAAACTCCTCTTTTACATGGTCCTTCAACCCAGAGGCTAAACCAATGACCCGTGAACAAAGTGGACAAAGCAGTGAGTATGGAGGAGCTTAACCTCGTCTCTAGTGAACTGAGCATTGATGCAGAAGAGAACACCTGACCTGACATCCCCATATTCAGCCAAACTCCGCCGCTACAGCCTTTCAGCCAAGGCCAGTAAGAGATGAGGTTTCCAGCTCACCTTTCAGACTGGGATGTGGGTTTTGCCCTTCCAGAGGTAACATGCCCTCCATCGTGAGCTTCAAGCAAAGTGTGAGTAGCAAACCAAGAACTGCAGTTACCAGACATTTGTGTAAATCTAACCAATGAGTTAAATTGGATCACAGTAGTAACAGATGCAGTGTAGGCACAGCTTTAAGTCAAATCTGTGTTTTTTCCATCAAGACAAGTGAGGAAAAGTAACTTGCTGATCTGGAGGAGAAAAAGCAGCTGATGGAAGAGGATGATAGAGCTGATGATTTACGCAGCCAGCTTGATAATCAAGTGCAGGACACGCTTGGCCACAGGAGAGCTTAATGCAAAAGGCTGTCTAGACAGCAGCGTCTTAGTTAAGCTGAAAGGAACTTGCAGGAGGCTTCATCCATTCTGAAACAGAATGAGGATGACAACCATTTATCTGTGCATGGTTGCCAGTCTGCAGATTTCTTTCTAGGTGTCAATGTGGACCATAGTGGCAGTATTGTAACCTCATTGCCAAGCATTGCAATGGATGGATTCTCCTCTCTTTACATGGCTTTTTTTTTTTTTAAAGAGGCTTTCTATGTTTTAAAGGACTGCTCGCCTTTTGATGTACTAGTTGGAAAATCGTGCGACTTTTCTGGTGTGCCATTTACTTAGATGTTCTTTTCACAGATGATGCAATGCCAGCTCATACTTGGGTGAGTCGTCCCTGAGTGGTGTAACTTGTCAGCGCCGTTATATTGCCCTCCCTTTTGAAGTCGCTCTCCCTAATACCACTTCCAGTTCCTTGCAGCAGCGCACAAACTTATTGAAACAGCAGTGTGTCTTTTCTCTCACTTCTGTCATGAAGCTGGTGACGAGGGCACATCAGCAGCAATTTTGAGCGCAGTATTGTCAAATGCCACAGCTGGGATGTTGAGTGCGACGCTGTCATGTGGTGCAGGAGATGCTATAAGCAAGTAGGTGAACCTCCTAGTGGTGAGATGCAGATGTACTGGTATTTTGGCTGTTTTCCTTCACTGAACTGGAGCTGCAACTCATGCTTCAGAGGCCTCATGTGTAACACCTTGTGTAGAATTCACACTAAAACATGGTGTTATGGACAAAACTAGAAATGTGCGAACACACACAAAAAAACTCCAGATGCATATAACTGTGCATAAGCAAAGTTCTATGCGTTTTCCCTTTATAAATCCCAATTCAGCGTGAAATTAAATGCACATTCACGATCCTACAGTCCCCTTCCCATGATTACTCCTATTTGAATATGCAAATTAAAATAACCCCTTGCATTCAGTGTTTTGTTAAAAGACAATGGGAAAAGCAGGTGTGGAAAAAAAACAAGACTTTCCATGAATGCAATAGAAAAGGGGTCCTGCTCCGTGAAGTGGAGACAAGGAAAAACCTACAGTTGAGTGGCATAAACAGTGCTATGAGCAACATAATGAAATGGATGGAGTGGCACAGCAGAGTGGAGGCACTGAAATGTTCAATTTCAGAAAGTCTCACAGTACCCTAAATAATAAAGAAATGGTCAGACTTCAAAGTTGACATGAAAAGGTGAGTCGCTGCCCACCATTTGAGGGTCGACACCACTGGAGGAGGTAGCAGAATCCTGCGACTCACATTGTTTGAGCAGCGAGCTCCTGCAGTTATTAGTGAGACACTTATAACCGGTATTTTACTAAAAGGTGAGAGGGATTCCAATATCACCGTGGCTGAAGGAGAGTTTTAATAATTTTTTTCACTTTTTTTTGTCATTATGCCTACTCATTTAAATAATTTGCATGTTTAATCAGACAAACAAGCAGGCAGCAGATGCTGTACTTCTGTTTATTCTGTTTCAGACAATATTACAAAAGGTGAGCCATGTGTCGGGGACGTGACTCCAGGTGCTGATGTGCCCAGCACATCTTCGGGCACTGACTGCACACACAACCTCTGCCTCTAAAACCGCAGGTTGACCATCTGGCTGTGTGCTGACGGACACTGCTCTGCAGTCATAAAATGCAGTAGTAGATACTGTGTCTAATGAAATAAGGAATATAACTGCTGTACCATGTGATATTGACCACAAATGAAATATCCATCCATGCATTATCTAACCTGCCATATCCTAACTACAGGGTCACAGGGGTCTGCTGGAGCAAATCTCTGCCAACACAAGGGCGCAAGGCAGGAAACAAACCCCAGGCAGGGCACACACACACACACCAAGCACACACTAGGGACTATTTAGGATCGCCATTGCACCTAACCTGCATGTCTTTGGACTGTGGGAGGAAACCGGAGTACCAGGAGGAAACCGACGCAGACACGGGGAGAACATGCAAACTCACGGGGAGGACCCAGGAAGCGAACCCGGGTCTCCCAACTGCGAGGCAGCAGCACTACCCACTGCGCCTGAAATTAATTGTTACTATTATTATTATTATTTATATAGTGCCTTTCCCATGCTCAAGGCGCTCATTTAAACAGCAGGGTATATGTAACATTGGATACAAACATTTTCTGCATTTTCAGTAAACCACAATAAACAGGGATCAGACTTCCTATTTGCTTCATACCTTTTTCAAGTAAATAAGAAAATAAATAATATAAAAATAGATATTAATTAAACTAAAATGAGGACTCCAAGCTCTTATCTATTCAATGTCTTCTAAAACAAACAGACAAAAATACTAAGAGAACCGAAATAAGGAATCCGATTTCCTGTTGATTCCATGTCTTCTCATTTCAATGGTCAATAATCCACTCGTCTGCAGTACACTTCTAAGAATTGGTTCTCCAGTCGGGGTCTGCAAGGTCAGCTATTAGACTAAGCATTCTGGGATTGATTGGGAGCCGTTTCTTATTTTTCTTTTACTCAGTCTTGGTGCTCTTGTCTGGATTTATATTGAAAAGGCACCTGAAAAACAGATTCCTTGGCTTTTACTTGCTGTTTCTCTTTATATACAGTTGTGTTCAAAATTACAGCAGTGTGTTGGAAATAAGAGAATAAAGCTCAGAATCCTTATAACAGCTTTTATTTTCATTCACGCAAATGCATTGGGAACATTGCACGTTCTTTTCCAAATCAAAACATGAAGAAAAATGTATCAAATTTGTGTTATTTCCTTTGAGACACCCTATGAGAAGGTCATACTTGCAACCTTTGGAAGCAAGTCCTGCGATACACATGCAGAGCAGGTTTGAGATAATGGGAGTAGGAAAATTCGAAAGACTCAAAAAAGTGAGATTAAAGATCACATTAGCGCAAACAAATGGAAAATATTACTCGGTGAAATAACGGAACAGTAAAAGAGATCACATGGTGTTTGAGGATTTCTGGGGGAGAAGAGAGACAAGGCAGTGACTTTAAAACGTTTAAAGCGCCGCAGAAAATGCGGATCGCGTGCCAATCTAGCAGCTGATTGAGCAGAGAGGAGGTAAAGTAAAAAAGGAATTTGTTTCCCATTGTTTAGATAGATAGATTTGCCCAGAGGGGACTGGGCGGTCTCTTGGTCTGGAACCCCTGCAGATTTTATTTTTTTCTCCAGCCTTTGGAGTTTTTTGTTTTTCTGTC
This sequence comes from Polypterus senegalus, assembly GCF_016835505.1. Lineage (NCBI taxonomy): Eukaryota > Metazoa > Chordata > Cladistia > Polypteriformes > Polypteridae > Polypterus > Polypterus senegalus. The sequence continues at coordinate 168,525,803 of NC_053161.1, read as the reverse complement.
CACCCTGGCCATCGGACCTTACTCTTATTCTATGTTAATTAATGTTGACTTATGTTTATCTTTTATTGTGTCTTCTATTTCTCTATTCATTTTGTAAAGCACTTTGAGCTACATTTTTTTTGTATGAATATGTGCTATATAAATAAATGTTGGTTGATTGATTGATTGATACTTTATTAATCCCAAGGGGAAATTCACATACTGCAGCAGCATACTGATAAAGAACAATATTAAAGAGTGATAACAATGAAGGTATAACAGACAGACAATAATTTTGTATAATATAAACGTTTACCCCCCCAGGTGGAACTGAAGAGTCGCATAGTGTGGGGTCTCCTCAGTCTGTCAGTGGAGCAGGAGATGATCCTGGTCAGTGGATACAGTGAATTCTCCATGATTGACAGGAGCCTGCTCAGCCCGTCGCTCTGTTTAAAAGGGGTTTCAGAGGAACGGCTGTATCTCATTGAGGTGCATTCAGCCCCCCCCTCTTCACAATGGCGTGTAGCACTTGGCAAGAGGGGCTAAAAATAAAAATACATCCATCACTAAGCCATTATAATATATCTCACAACAACTGACCTCAACTGAAAGTGAGTTGTTATTTGAAAAATGAAAAGAACCTATCATATCCATATCACCGAAAATGAATTCTCTTAACATCACATTGTTAGAAAATATCAACAATGCACATGCTTGAAAGTAGTATGTTGTTCATTAGCTTTAGTATTTGTGTGAATAAATAAATTATTGCTGCTGTTGTTAATTACAAATCCAAAAATGAACATGAGGTCAGAAATGATCACTTGCGATTTTGTGGTGACAAATGTTACCAGATATTAGGAGCAATGTACTTTGTATTATGTTGCAGCAGACCAATTAAATATTGGACATCGTGACACCCCTAGGGTGCGCTGACCCTTTATGAATATTACCTCCTCAAATGGTATCTCTATGAAGTAATAATGCTGGGGGTTTTGTTACAAACTGAAAAAATAACACAATGTTAACAAGTGCACACTATCCTCTTTGATTAAAATGAGCACAAGTTCACCAAACTCCACACAGTCGTCATTTCCAATGACAACAAACTGACCATTTTTTAAACGCTCTTCCTTTAAACTCAAATTCTGCAGCAACCTTGGTATTTTTGCATTGAGTCCAAATTTCACACACCACATTTGTGATAGTCTCAGAGTAAAGTTCCAAGAAAAATGGAGAGCTCTCTTTTATTAGCTAGACCATGGGATGTGCCGTCCCAGCAGATAAACAGACCTGATGCCTTTCAGAAAGGGTGCTACACACGTTCTTAAAATTCGTCAAGTGCCTTGTACACCTCTTAAAGTATGTTAGAAACCTTCTGGTCCATAACCTGATAAGTGGACCAAAATTCAGTATTAGTGCAGGACAGAAAAAAAAGAAGTTGCAAAGGAAACAACTGCTTTATAAGTCATATAAGACTAATGACTGCAAAGAGAACCGTAGCACGTATGAGAACATGAGGGCAACCATTAAGGAGGCTAAAAGACAGTTGGAGAGAAATAGAGCAGATAAGGTGAAAGAAGACCCTAAGAGATTCTTTCAGTATTTTAGTAGTAAAAGAACAGTTAAGGAGGAGGTCAAGTTCATCAGGAATAGTAAAGGGGAATTAAAAGATACAGACAATGAAATAGCAGATGCCCTAAACTTACATTTTTCTGAGGTGTTTACAAGTGAGCAAGTGGATAACCTCCCAGAGGTAAACGCAACTACTAAGGAGGTACTGAGGGATTTGGAAATTGTAGAGGGAGAAGTGCTGCTCAGATTAAATAAGATGAAATCAAACAAATCACCAGGCCCAGATAATATTTATCCTCGTGTTCTTAAGGAGGCTAGTGAGTACAGATATAAACCCTTGACACATATTTTTAGGAAGTCACTGTGCACTGGAGAGATTCCAAAGGACTGGAAAATGGCAAATATCATCCCATTATATAAAAAGGGTGACAGGGCAGATCCAAGCAACTATAGGCCAGTAAGCTTAACAAGCATCACAGGAAAATTAATGGAAGGAATTATTAAGGATAAGATTGAGCAACACATGACAAGGACAGGAGTTATTCTGAACAGTCAGCATGGGTTCAGAAGAGGGAGGTCGTGTTTTACTAACATTTGCAATAAAAGGTTATGATCAAAGAGAAGCAAATGATATTATTTATCTGGACTTTCAGAAAGCATTTGATAAGGTGCCACATGAGAGGTTGGGCATCAAGTTAAAAGAAGTGGGAGTTCAGGGTGATGTTTTTAGATGGGTGCAGAATTGGCTCAGACACAGGAAGCAGAAGGTGATGGTGCGAGGAACCTCATCAGAATCGGCTGGTGTTAAGAAGGGGTTGGTGTTAGGGCCGCTGCTATTTTTAATATATATATAAATGATTTAGATAGGAATATAAGTAACAAGCTGGTTAAGTTTGCAGATGATACCAAGATAGGTGGATTAGCAGATAATTTGGAATCCGTTATATCATTACAGAAGGACTTGGATAGCATACAGGCTTGGGCAGATTTGTGGCAGATGAAATTTAATGTAAAGTATTACACATAGGGAAGTAAAATTGTTAGGTTTGAATACACAATGGGCGGTCGGAAAATTGAGAGCACACCTTAGGAGTAGGATTTAGGAGTCATAGTGGACTCTAAGCTATCGACTTCCCGACAGTGTTCAGAAGCCATTAAGAAGGCTAACAGAATGTTAGGTTATATAGCGCGATGTGTGGAGTACAAGTCACAGGAGGTTCTGCTCAACCTTTATAATGCACTGGTGAGGCCTCATCTTGAGTACTGTGTGCAGTTTTGGTCTCCAGGCTGCAAAAGGACATAGCAGCACTAGAAAGGTCCAGAGAAGAGCGACTAGGCTGATTCCAGGGCTACAGGGAATGAATTATGAGGAAAGATTAAAAGAGCTGAGCCTTTACAGTTTAAGCAAAAGAAGATTAAGAGGAGACCTGAGTGAAGTGTTCAAAATTCTGAAGGGAATTAGTCCAGTGGATCGAGACTCGATCATCAAGAACACGGGGACACAGTTGGAAACTTAAGGGTAAATTTCGCACAAACATTAGTAAGTTTTTCTTTACACAAAGAACGATAGACACTTGGATATAAAGCTACCAAGTAGTGTGGTAGACAGTAAGACGTTAGGGACTTTCAAAACTTGACTTGATGTTTTCTTGGAGGAAACAAGTGGATAGGACTGGCGAGCTTTGTTGGGCTGAATGGCCTGTCCTCGTCTAGATTGTTCTAATGTTCTAATAGTTTTGTAAGTAATGATGTTTAGGTTTCAGATTACTTTCTGGAAAGGCTGATTTTCTGCATTCTAAGTACTGTTAGATAATAACAGTTAAATGAGCAACCTGTGATACTGAAATCACCTGAGCACAGATCGTTTCAACAATGTCTTTCAGCTGAAGTACTAACTGCCACATTTCGTCTCCAGTTGTCAAAGGTAGCAGCCTCAAAACAACTCCAATTCTGAACAGCCTGACCTGCAAGTCTAAGTCCTTTACAATTGACCTCACAAGGCTTTGTGAGAGCATCAGGGTCTTTATATTTGAACTGCCTAATTTGCCGATTAAGTATAGAGTAAGTGAACCACTTATTCTTAACGAAATGACAGCACAGCTTCAAAAATATCATGTCCAAGACAAGGCAGCAAGCCAAGATGGCAAACATTAAAGGATTTCAAAGAATTGAATATAGAGTTGAACTTTATGCCCTGAACCTCTGTGGTATTTTCAGGCTGTAATCGATCAACAGCACAACTGTAACTCTCAGGTGTATGTATTGGGCCACGTGATTTTGGGCCATCATAAAACTCATACCTGGTAATCAGACAGAAATACCACGAATGGATAAAACTTTCAGTGAATCCAACGACACAATGTGAGCCCAAATTATCACCAGCAATACAATAAAGTTTTCCTTTAATGACAGACTGCTCTGTCCATTGCCCTCAATGTCTTTCAAATCTGCTTTTAATCAAGAGAAAATTTTTTAATTGCCAAAATCTTTGAAATCTTTCTCTCTACACAACAAGACCAATTGCATGTGTTCAGTTTTTCACCTAAGATAAGCAGGTACATTCACAAGAGATAGACAAATAGCCAAAATGCTGTGTTTTTTTTTTTGCAAAGCCTAAAGGATTAACAACCGCAAAGGCATCTTGATAAAGCATTAGTCAGAGGCATTCTGTTTGACAATTTCCTCATCTGCTACAGACAAATCTCCCAGTTATAAAAGAAAATCTTGAGACTAGACAAGACTATTTCCAAGAGATTTTTTCAAGTCCTGCCTTCCTCTCATCCATTTCCGGCGCATGCCCACAGTCCTCTCACCTCTCATATGTGTGAATGGTTTTGTCAGACACAGTTCCTGCACTCTCACCTCTTATAATTCCCAATAAAAGAAGACTTATTATGTCCAAATGTTATTGAAGAATTTCATCATGAAGGGTTATCAACCGAAGAAATGAGTACACGGGCAATCCTAACACAGAGAAACGATGAAGTCAAATGAATTAACACGAAGATTGTCGATCGGTTACACAGCAAATTGGTTAAATGCGTATCAAGACACTATTCTAAAATAGTTGGTGGTGATCGTGTGGAAGATGAAAACATCAACTTACAATATCCCGTAGAATATCTACAACCGTTAACACCGTCCGGTCTTCCACCGCACAAATTACTGTAGAAAGAAGGATGTACAGTAATGTTATTGCGTAATTTATGTCTGAGTGATGGGCTGTGCAATAGGACAAGATTAGTTTTATTCAAAATTGGTTGAACAATTCTGACATGTAAAATTTTAACAGGCGACAAGAAAGGTAATGTAGTACATCTTCAGGGGATAACATTAGACAAAAAAGGAGATCTTGATATTTCATTCGTATTAAGACGTTTACAGTTTCCCGTTACAATAGCTTTTGCAAAGACAATTAACAAATCACAGGGACAAACTTTCGAAAAAGTCATTTAATTTATTAGAGAAAAAGAAACGATATTCACTCGCGGCCAGTCATATGTTTCGCGGTCACGATGTAACTCCAAACACAGAATCAAAATTCTGAGTGATTTTGACGAAAAATTAATTCCAAATATTGTTTTTACTGAAGTTTTACAGTAAAAGTGTAAATTTAAATGTATTTGCATGTTAATTTCAAAGCCAAACAGAACGAAAACGCGTAACGCAACAAATACCTTTAATGCAACATGAGACATAATTTTCTTTCAATTTATTACGTTTTATTATTTTTTACTATGGTTAATTACTTGCTGTAATGTAAAACAGTTAGTTCTATTGTGCATATGTAACAATTCCCATGAAGATAACAATCTGTTTAAATTGTACATCCGCTTCCCCATACGCGAGCGACAGAACTGCAGTGAGGCTAGCACATAGCGCCCACATAGGGGTTGGCGAGCAAAGCAAGTAGGGGACAAAGCCCCAAAAAGTAAACTCAGGTTATTCAAAGTGTATGCCTGTCCCAACTTATGAATATTTTGCGTCTCTTCTATAATATTTTGTGTTGTAGTGGCTGGAAGAAGCTATTGACCTTGCAACTTGATATTAAACAAGCAAACATTTCTCAGACACAGATCTCCAAATTTTTCCACGTCCACTCCGCATTCTTCTGATTGGCCTAGATCCACATCCAGCTCACCAGGATCACTGCTCATATCGCGTACAAGTTAACTGTGGTGACAAGTGCCTGTTTGAATCAGTAATGTTGTTAAATGTACAGTTTCCGTGTTTCCTAGACATATGGGAGGTAAACAAAGATTTAATTCAGAAAACACTGGCATCCTCTCATGGGACAATTGATCTCACAGCCCCCTTTAAATGAACAATAAATCCTTGCACAACCTGACATGTACGGCCTCACAGTGAAACATTGCGTGACAAAGTGGTATCGACTTCTTCAAGAGGAACCACAGAATTTATAGCACTGTAATGTCGCCACTAAAAATGGGACTTAAATGGTTCATATTTGAAAAACAACTGTTTTCAATCAACAGCACATCTAAAAATTGGACGAGGTTTATTATTATGCAGTCTGCAATATAGTACAAGTGCTTTTAGAGTTTGCGCTGCTGCGCTACAAAAACTACAAGCGCACATTTCAAAATCTAACCGTCACGTATGCTTTGCTATTTACAATGCTAACACTATACAAGTGAACACTATTTTGAAAAAGAACACCAATGTGCTTAAAATACTGCTTACCATAAAGATAATGTTTGTAAAGTTTTGTCCGTAACAAATCAGAATAAGCAGCATCAGGTAAAAAAATGGCCGTCACCAAGACCACAGAGTGTGTAATCCAGACAGACCCTAAGTTCAAAGGTCAATGATGTAACCTTTAAAATTTCATAACATTACATTTAAAAAGTGATGGAAATATGCATATGCTATTTTTAAGAATTTAACCGCTTAACGTTACCTATATAATTTTGTCTGAAGCAGATCTGAATAAACAATTCCGATTACTAGCCATGCTATCTGATTTAGTTATTGGGCAGAGGTTAAATTCAGAGTTTAACAGGATTTGTTTTTGGGTGATAGTAAAAGAATGATTAATAGATTAAATAAATTGCAAAAACAAATAATCCTGGTGTAATGGTGCATATGTAAAACATTAGGTTTATTTCTGTTAAATTAACGATAGATTCTTTTTAAATTTTAATATTACAATCTTTTGTAAATAATACAATAAAAATACTTGTTTACAAGAGATGAACAATATCTAGTGTCACTGATATGTTGAATGCATACACTTCAAATCATTTCACTTACCCAGAGCAAAACATCAAATTGATACAAACAGTCCCTTGTTTAATTTCCCAGCATCCCCAGTGATGTCCTCTCCTTGTTGTCCCTTGTTCTTTCTGGACTGTGCGGCCAATTCGATTGTGGTGCTGTCATGTTTGATTTATGCAAGGGTGCGCAAAAGTAGTTTTACAGTTGTGAGTTTGCTGAAATAATCATAACCTGCATGTCTTTTTTCCATACGAACAACTGTAAACCTACTTTTGCCGACCCCACAGAGGGTAATGTGAAATCACAGGAAGAGTGTCATGTAGCCGGGACAGGTGGGCAAAAGTAGGTTTACATCTGCCTCACATGCTACTTGACCTTCTGCCTCTGAGCCTACTTAACCCTCTGCACCTGAGGGGACTTACGATTTTTTTTCAGCCCCTGTTGCAAACGACATGACCCTCTGTTTACCTTGGCTATACAACCCTCTGCCTCCCAGGTGGCATGACCCATTGCCCTCCCCAGCTACATGACCTCTGCTACTCCGTTGGGCCCCATACCACTGCTGCCTCTTTTAAGTTACATGACCCTTTGACTTTTGGACTATTAAGCCCCACCGCCACATTTAAATCAGAGTTCAGTGTCTTCACAACACTGGGCCACAGGCAAATTGACATCAGGTCATGACCCCTCCTTTCACCCTGACCAGTTTCTTATTTTTTGGATGACCCTCTGTCTTTTTGACTATTAATCCCCACCAATGCCTTTAAATCAGAGTTCAGGGTCTTCACAACCCTGGGGACAGAGGCAAATGGACATCTGGTCATCTACTCACCAGGCCAGTCGCATGTGCAAAGTCCCTGGGTCGTCATCTGGGCATGTAGGTGACATGGGGTGGGGGAGGAGAAGGGGAAGAGGACAAAAGCTTGGCTTGAGGGCTGACTTTCAATAGATTGCAGCAAGGGAGCTGCTCTGTGACACCCCGACCCAGAATCAGGCCGTCTACAAATGATTCAGCACCGGATTCCCTACGAATGTGCTATGCAGAGAGGAAAAGGAAGTGGCTACTTATACAGGCCACTCCCTGGCCCTGTCTCGAATGGCCCTCTGTGCTGATCTGCCACCTGCAGGGGGATGGCTGCCTCTAGCTATCCCTGGCCCACCAGGGCTCCACAGTGATAGGGTATTGTCACATTTAGGAGGGGTTCTGACTTAGAGGAATTCAGTCATAATCCTGCAGATGGTAGCTTCGCACCTTTGGCTCCTCAACCAAGCACATACACCAAATGTCTGAACCTGTGGTTCCTCTCATCCTGAGCAGGATTGCTATTACGACAACACCATCATCAGTAGGGTAAAACTAACCTGCCTCAAGATGGTCTAAACCCAGATCATGTTCCCTATTTGTGGGTGAACAATCCAACGCTTGGTGAATTCTGCTTCACAATGATAGAAAGAGCCAACATCAAAGGATCAAACAGCAACGTCACTATGAATGCTTGGCCACCACGAGCCAGTTATCCCTATGGTAACTTTTCTGACACCTCCTGCTTGAAACCCAAAAAGCCAGAAGGATTGCGAGGGCCCTCTTTCACAGTCTGTACTCAAACTGAAAATCAAGATCAAGCAAGCTTTTGCCATTTTGCTCCACAGGAGGTTTCTGGCCTCCCTGAGCTTGTGTACCTCCCCAGTCAAACTCCCTACCTGCCTCTGTCCCCGGAGCAGGTGGCGCCTGACGGTGGCTTGGGTGCTTGACGCCAGAAGGGAGAGCTCCCCCTCCCACCTCACCGGGTGAGTGAAAAATGTAAAGAGTAGTGGTAGTTCACTGGCAGTGCCCCAGGCAAGGCCGGAGGCCTCCCACGTATTCTATGTCTCTCATGTTTCTTCACAGCAAGGTTATTATAGTTTTGCCATTTTATATTAGTTTTTATTTTTGTAATTTTTCTGACTTTACTTGAAAATTGAAAAGTTTAGTTTTAGTTTTCCTTCGTTGAGAAATTTTAGTTTTAGTTTTTTTTTTTTAAACAACATTTCTGTTTTAATTTTAAATATAGTAGTTTCAGTTTTAGTTTTAGTAATTATGATACAGTTAAAGAGCTAATACGGAGTTTAGTTTTTGTGTTACAATTAGACAGAACTGTACACTTAACAGGTTTGGATATAATATGAGTTTAATGTTAGTGGAAGCTTAATACACTACACCACACAGTTTACTATTTGGTTTTGGTTTTGTCTGATAAAAACAAGCATAATCTAGTTCAGGTACTGAATATGAACAATTTTACACAATTTTATCATTTTTAAAATATTTTTTATGTCATTTGTGCTGAACACATCTGCGCTGACTGTTGGCACATTTTTTCTTTTTCTTTTTTTGCCCAGAATGGGCCAATTTGTAATGAACATTAGGTGAATTTTAAGGTTTGAGGGTTTTTTACTCTAAATGTCTACAGCACACCACATATCCTGCTCCAAGACAATGTGCTTATAATGAATGTCTTCAATATTGCATTCAAAAATCTCAAATACTGGGCTTTGTAATTTTCTACCAGCAATATTGACCTCTAATTCCATCTCAGGCACAAACAATTTATAGACAGAATTTTGCCACCTGCAGGCCTGAAAAGAAATCAAAAATCAGAAAATAGATTTTACTGTGTTCTGACAGGTGTGATCATGAAAATCATGGGGGCTAAGGAAGAACAGGGGTCTTAGGCTTGAATCAGTGTGCAGACCCCACCTAGCTGTATTGAAGGAAATAAAGAAAAACAAGCATTAAGTGTGAAGGTTAGGGGAAGTAAGACTTGAATAGCCACCATAAGAACAGTAAACCCATAATGACCAGAGCAAGAGCAGGTAATAAGAGTATGTACAGGCATAAAACGAGAATAAGAACAATATATACATTATTTAAATCTGTTTATCCAGAGCAGGATCACAGGAAAAAGGAGCCTACCCAAGCAGATTTGGATGCAAGGCAGGAAAAATCTCTGGTATACAATATGTATGATATGGCTGATGTTAAGAACAAAAAGAATATGATGATTTCAACTATCTATTTTGAGAGAGAGAGAAACATTGAAAAAATGGGGACAAATATTTTAAAACATAATTCTGATATTGAATGATTTTCACAATATCTGATATTGATAATGATGAATATTAACTAAAAAAGAAAAATTAATAAATATAGCATAAATACAAAAATACATTAGTATGTTTAGCTTTTCATCACTTTGCAGACTCTCTTCACCTACCTACTTGTAGTTCAGTGGAGACATTGCCAACTCTGGAATTTTGCAAGGTTTGTATCTCTTTGTTGTTAAACAATGTTTTTAAAGCAAAAGTGACTGGTTAGCAACAATATGCTGATCTTGTATGATGACTTAGTCAGACTGTCGATCAGTGCCATTTTATTTTCAAAAATCGGGAGTGGTCTCCCCTAGACTTTCTCGTGTACTCACATATGGGGATGGATATTTGAGGAGTAAACCGCAAGACAATGATTATATTATGTAAATTAAATAACCATCAATAACAAATCAAATCAAAATAATAATATATTGAACAATTATTATAAAAGTTAAGTTGATTAAATTGGACTGTGCAGCTACATGAATAAAAAAATCGAGTATGTGTTCAGGTAAAGTACCATTTCCAGTTTATGGATTTGGCCCAAAAGTTAAACAGATCTACAATTTTGGTGTAACGACCACATGCCGAAGTTCATCCTATTTAGTTGCGTTTTTGAGTTATTGTGTTTACACACACACACACACAGACATAATTAAAAAAATGGTATTTTCGGACTCAGGAAGGTCTAAAACGTCAAAATTTATCAAAATCTTGAGGTCGAATTTTTTTCATGATCACTATACTTTCTCTATACTTTATACGTAAAGTGGCAGGTGAATTGCTGTCAACAAAACGCAGGGACCTGAGAAATAAACTGAAATGTTATTCACTCGTGATTTTTTCTGTCCATATGGTAAAGATTTTGTTGACCACCACATTCCAGTTTCAGGCGTTTGATTTACATCTTGATATACAACAAGTGCAAAGAAAGGAGGCACGTAAATCGCTTTCTACTTCACAGGCTTTACCTGCGTATTCAGCTTGCTCTGTCAAAGCCAATGCTGTGTGAACACCCAGCCTCATTCACCAGCCGCCGTTAACTGGATGAATTTATGCGGGTGGCTCGTGGGGATGACTTTATGGCCACGAGCTTTGGGTAGTGACCGAAAGAGCAAGATCGCGGATATAAGCGGCCAAAATGAGTTTTCTCTGCTGGGTGGCTGGGCTTTCCCTTAGAGATAGGATGAGGAGTTCAGTTATCCGGGAGAGACTCAGAGTAGAGTCCCTGCTCCTCTGCATTGAGAGGAGTCAGTTGAGGTGGTTTGGGCATCTGGTCAGAATGCCCCCTGGACGCCTTCCTGGGGGGGTGTTCCGGGCATGTCCCACTGGGAGAAGGCCACGGGGCAGACCCAGGACACACTGGAAGGATTATACCTCCTAGCAGGCCTGGGAATGCCTCAGGGTTCTCCCAGAGGAGTTGGAGGAGGTGGCTGGGGATAGGGAGGTCTGGGCTTCCCTGCTTAGGCTGCTGCCCCCGTGACCCGACCTCGGATAAGAGGTGGATAATGGATGGATGGATGGATTAGTCTTTCCAGCTACTTTAATAGTTTATTTAGTTTTAGTTTTTCATTTTGGTTTTGTTAATTATTTTATTTCGGTTTACAAAAATGTTTTTTTAATAATAGTTTCAGTTTTGATTTTAGTTTTTGTTAACTATAATAACCTTGCTTCACAGTGCCAGACTAGAGTCGGGCTCAACAAGGTTTTCTTTCCCCCCTGATTCTTCCAAGCCCGTTTCCTTGGCTGTGGTTTCGCTAGATAGTAGGTAGGGAAAGTGAAAATTTTGTTCATCCGTTCATGCGCATCACTAATTAGATGACGAGGAATTTGGCTAGTTAGGAGCCCGTTACGGACCTATTCTGAGTTTTAATGTTGCTCGTTAACCGTGCCCCTCAGGTCGGCCTTCACACCCATCTGCCTTGTCCACTTTGTCACCTAAGTGATGCATTGCATGCACCCCTTACGGCCAAGAACAGCAAGCGCTGGCTTGGTATGGTTTGGTGGATGTAATCATTACAAGATTTTATCCCACTGTCACCTGGTATAAGTACTAATTCCTGGCCCAATCCTCTTATGTGTTGTAGGATATTAATTTCTAATTGTTATGTCGGGAGTATGATATGGTCTATAAATAAGCGTCTTTTTAAACTAATAGGATGCAAGAAATGATCGGATAATTAGGTTCTATAGGGGGCTGAGTGTTTTAGTGCTAACTTCAGCATGTAGTGTCTAGCTATGCTATTAATGGTTAAATGTATCACTATAAATAATTTATGGCTGAATGTTATAACTAATGTTACATTTTTTTTTTTAAGATGACGGGACATTTCGTTAGTTTGGAGCCCGTTACCAGGCCTATTCCGTGTTTTAACGTTGCTCGTCAACTGTGCTCCTCAGGTCGGCCTTTTTGCCCATTGACCTTCGTTTGATTGTCATCTAAGTGATGCATTGCATGCACCCTGAACGGTCAAGGCAGCAAGTGCTGACCTGAAATTGTCCAGGGGATATAACCATTACGAGATTTTGGCCCCACTCTCCCCATATATAGAACTAATTCCTGGCCCAGTCCTCTATATGAAATAATTTTAAATTTAATAAGAACAAATGGAGGTTGTGTTATGTCTACTACATCCTTCTTGGCCACTCTAAGCAGACGCATGTGTCTGTGCAATGTGGAATCTGAAGCTTACTAAAAATGTCTGAACGTCTTCGAACTATATATAGTTCAATAAAAAAATGATTTATTATACGCTGTCAGGATGTCCATTGAATGCAATAGACATCTCCTACTCATCAATTTGCTGAATCTAGTCAGATTGGAAGTGCAGAATCCAATTGTTTTAAAGACAGCATTATTGAATTTGTACTATTTTCCACGGGCCCCAATTATAATGCCCTTTACTTTGACTGTTTTACATTTTAATAAATTCTTAACTTGTGGAATAATGGCTTTGTACTTGGATTCTTTACCATTTTTGCCTTTAATAGCTTTGTCCATTCTGCACTCAAATCTTGCAGATAGATCCAGGATTAGTGTCATATGCTTCTTTCGTAGATTCAGGTCTGATCTAAGGTTAGTACCATTGTCCATATGGAAGGAAGATTTACTAAAGGTAACCCAGTTGTACGATTCTTCTTCGTCTCTCACAATATTACAAAGTTTATGGTGCCTCACAATTCTCAAGGCTTGTACATATGGACATTGGCCCGAAATATGAGTCAACGATTTGTTTGCCATATTGCATCTTATGCATTTAATGTCCTCTTTTCTGTCTCTATTTAGGTAAGGTATTAGTTCTCAGTTGTAATGCTGCAATAAATTGGCCTGGTTTAATGTCTTTGTTATTCTTTATCCAGGCATTACTGGTTTTGTCATTCTCAAACCCCTTGATTCCTGTCTCTTGTACTGGGAATTATGACCAGGTGTTAAATTTGTGTTTTCGCCAGTCTTTTACTTTTATTAGCATGTCTTAACTGGTTTCTCTTCTGCAAATAGCAGATAGGGTGTCTTTAGTAAGATCTCTGCTGCCTGTCATCTAGTGATCTTCCACAGCTATAGCAGCTTAGCCACTTCTTTCAGTATAGGGTTTTCTGATAGACGAAATTTGCCAAAATATCTTATTGAGGTGTTTTGTATAATTGCTTCTATTTTAAGGATACTGCTTCTCCCATCCTTGAAGGATGAGTAAATAAGCCCATTTGTGGTACACTGTGGAAGGTGTAACCATTCTTTTGCAGTCTTTCTAATATATCTGTCTAGCCTTTTGATAAGGGACAGATTAAATTTCATATTAGAGAGTGGATAAATCAGCCTTGGAAGGGCATATTGATTTAACAGGATTATTTTTTGGTGACGTTTAACAGGTGCTTTCGATATGTCATTGATCCACTACTTGGTTTTAGCCTCTAAATCGTCCAGTAAGATCCCATGGCGAGGTTCTATTTTCATTCCCAGATATTTGATTGGGGAGTTAGTGGAGATGCGCTTGATTTCTACACCTTCTATTCTTCAAAGGCCTGTTTTCTTAGTAATGATCTTATGATACCTCCATGTGGAAAAGATGCCTTTATACTTGGCAGGTTGTACTCTTAGGCCCGAGTGTCCACAAAAGTCTTTTAAAATCTTTAGGCTTTTTCTCATGCCGGACCATGATTTGCTCAGAATGACCAAGGGGCTTCATGTATAAACAGTGTGTACACACAAAAATGTTGCGTTTGCTCGTTTCCATGCTCACATCGCGATGTATAAAAAATAAACTTGCCGTAAAGCCATGCACATTTTCATGCTATCTCAATCCCTTGCGTACGCAGGTTCTCCGCTCAGTTTTGCAAACTGGTGGCACCCAGCGTCAAAGCAGTGCTACTGTTCCTGTGTGGTTTCCCTTTAGTTTTTAGATTCACATACCCTAACGTGGCTTTATCAAATGTACTGAAATTACCAACATATCATTTATTAGTTTAAGGCATCTCATTGTAATCAACCCGTAACCATATAATGGTGCACCGAATGGCCAAACTATTCTAAATACCGTCACTGCTTTACTCTTGTTATTCCCAGTGCACCACTGAGTATTTAACCCACTGTATCTGAGTGTGGAATCACAGCTGTACAGCAGCTGATCGGATTATCGGTATACAGCATCTTGCACACGCTGTCTCAGCCATGCATGCAATCTATTTGAACTGTTCCCATATGGCAAACGCTTCAGAGCCTTTCCTGTAGGGACTTCGCGGTTCAGGAACAGTTTCATCCAAAGAGCTATAAACGCA